>NC_089593.1:70704378-70973626 GCF_019320115.1 Miscanthus floridulus
TGATAAGGGTTGCAACATACCGGCAGGTTTCATGTAAATGGCTTTCACTCGACAACATGTGTCACATCTGACAACATATGCTGTAATTTCTTTCTTCATTTTGGTCCACCAATAACGAGATCTTAGTTCTTGATACATCTTACTACTTCCGGGATGGATAGATAGCTTAGAAAGGTGAGCTTCATCCATGAGTTTATTCCTAAGCTCTCGATCCTTGGGAACCACAAGACGGTTGTCAAACCACAACACGCCCTGTTCATCCACTTTAAAGTGTTGAGACGGCTTTTCTTTTATTTTCTCTTTGATGTGGAATATCCCCTTGTCGGTTTTCTGGCCTTCTATGATCTTACTTTCCAAAGAGCAACTAATCTGAATACTATGTAACACAGCAGGATGCATTAGATCGAACCCATCTTCAAGTAATGGCTGCACATTTAAGTAATGTGACTTTCTGCTCAAAGCATCTGCCACTACATTGGCTTTACCAGGATGATATTGCACATTCAAGTTGTAATCCTTGATCAATTCCAACCATCTACGCTGTCTCATGTTTAGCTCTGGTTGGGTAAAGATATACTTAAGACTCTTGTGATCGGTGAAGATGTTGCACACATTACCAAGTAGATAATGTCTCCAAATTTTTAGGGTGTGCACAACTGCAGCAAGTTCAAGATCATGTGTTGGATAGTTGACCTCGTGCTTTCTCAATTGACGTGATGCATAAGCAATGACTCTCCCTTCTTGCATAAGTACACAGCCTAATCCAGTTTTTGATGCGTCGCAAAACACATCAAATGGTTTCTCAATATCTGGTTGTGCTAGAACAGGAGCAGTGGTCAACAGTTTTTGCAAAGTGTGGAAAGTTGCTTCACACTCTTCTGTCCACACAAACTTATGATCCTTCTGAAGGAGGCTTGTCATCGGTTTGGCGATCTTGGAGAAATCTGGTATAAAGCGACGATAATAACCCGCTAGTCCTAAGAAACTTCTAATCTCAGGAACTGTGGTCGGTGCTTTCCAATTCATAACTTCTTGCACCTTACTTGGATCGACTGAAACTCCATTCTCTGATAGAATGTGACCAAGGAAAGGAACTTCCTTCAACTAGAATTCGCATTTGCTAAACTTAGCATACAATTGATGGTCTCTAAGTCTGGTCAAGACAGTTCTCAGATGCTCTTCGTGATCTTTCTCATTCTCGGAGTACACCAGAATGTCATCGATGAATACTACCACAAACTTATCCAATTCTGGCATGAAAACTGTATTCATCAAGAACATAAAATATGCAGGAGCATTTGTTAAGCCAAAAGACATGACAAGATACTCATACAACCCGTATCTGGTGGAAAATGCAGTTTTTGGTATATCCTGTGGCCTAATCTTAATCTGATGATAACCGGATCTCAAATCTATTTTTGAGAACACCTTGGCCTTGGATAATTGGTCAAACAGAACATCAATATGTGGCAAGGGATATTTATTCTTGATGGTCACAGCGTTGAGTGGCCTATAATCTACGCACATTCTCAACGTGCCCTCTTTCTTCTTTTTCACAAACAACGCGGGACATCCCCATTCAGACTTGCTTGGCCGAATAAATCCCTTTTTTGACAAATCTTCTAATTGCTTCTTTAGCTCAGCTAACTCATCTGGAGGCATCCGATAGGGTCTCCTTGAAATAGGAGCTGTTCCGGGGACTAACTCAATTCCAAACTCAATCTCCTTATCTGGCGGAAGACCAGGTAGCTCATCCGGGAATACATCTAGGAATTCACACACTACCGAAATCTGATGAATAGGAATGACTGCCGTAGCACATGTAACACTTATAAGGTCTGTTCTTCAAGGCAATGGTACTTGGAAAGTACCCTCACCTAGTGGATCCTTAAGGGTAAGTACTCGACTTCCCGTATCTATGACTGCTCCCCATTCCTTCATCCAATTCATCCCTATAATGACATCCAAGACTAACCCAGGCATAACTATCAAGTTCACTCGGAACTTCCTGCTACTTAATTCAAGGGTTGCCCCTCGAACCATCCGGTTGGTCAAAACATCAGCCCCTGCTGAACTTATACGGTAACCATAACCCAATTCTGTGCATAGTTGTTCATGTTTCTGTGCAAATGCTTGACTCATAAAAGAATGCGATGATCCAGAATCAAATAGAACAACTGCAGGGTTTTCGTTGACAGGAAACTTACCAGCAGTGACGGGCTCTCCCTCTGGGATTTCATCCACTGTTGTACTGTGCACTCTAGCATTATAAGTCTGCTGCTTCTTCTTAGGCGGGTACGGACAAAACTTCGAGAAATGACCGGGTTGATCACAGTTATAGCAGGGTCCTCTCACTGTCCCGGCAGATCCCACAGCTCCCTTGGAACTGCCTTGTACCGTAGTTGTGGCTGCTTTGTTGGGCTGTACTGCCATCTTGTACGGCTTTTGAGGTCCACGGAAATTCTGGCTTCTTGGCTGAGGTGGCCTGAATCTAGCGCCAGGTGCCGATGGGCGATATGGAGGACGACCTCCCATAGGTGCTCTAGCTTGAGACGGCCCACCTTCAAAGGCTCTCTTGCGTGTCTTGGCGGCGGTGCTGGCGTTGTTATTCTTCTCCTGCTTCAGACAGTCGCTGATGAAGTCGTTGAATCTGACGCGGTTGTTGGTAGCAACATGCTTCATCATTTTTGGATTGAGACCCCTCTTAAAACTGGCTATTCTTTTAGCATCTGTGTCAACCATGTCGGGAGCATAGCGACATAAGTTGTTGAAGGCATGCAGATATTGCGTCACGGTTTTGGTGCCCTGGTTCAATGCTAGAAACTCTCCCAACTTCATTTCGGTCAGCCCTGGTGGAATATAGACTCCACGGAAGGCCTCAGCAAACTCTCTCCAAGAAATTTGAGCATTTGGAGGGAAGGTGGTGCGATGGTGCTTCCACCACATTCCCGCCGGTCCCTGCAATTGAAGTGCAGCATACTCCGTTTTCAGAACCTCAGTCATCCTCAACACACGGAATTTATCTTCCATCGTGTTGATCCATTCCTCAGCATCGAGTGGCTCTGTGGCTTCCTTGAATATGGGTGGCCTGGTGTCCATGAAATCTTTGAAGCTGCTATATTGGTTTACTCCCATGCCACCACCTTGATTGTTACCACGTTGAACGTTGTTGGCGATGGTGCGCAGAAAATCCTCCATGTTCTTCTGAGATTGTTCCGCATTGCGCTGACTCCCGAGTAGTTGTGCGAGGAACATCTCGGGGGTAAACGGAGGAGGAGGTGGCAAATGCGGTTCATGGGGAGGCTCATTGTTGTTGCCATGGTTTCCACCACCACCGGTCCCTGTTCCGTTAGCACCGGGCTCAGCGGCTTCATACGTGGTTCGGCGAGTGTTTGTCATCTGCATATTTCAGCAACAAGTAACGATTAAGTGAAGCTGTAATAATTGCGAGTGAAGGAAAACTTATGCCGTACTGAATTTACTGGAGAGAATAAATTCATACAATAAAACAGAGGCACAACAATCGCATTCCAATTAAAACAACAGCACTTAATCGAATTACTTAAACGGCAAACATCGCGTCCATACAATCACATTGCCAGCATACATACACTGGACTTTTTATGCGTTCAGATATCGCATTTGAAACTCAAGTTCCAACCACATGCCAAGTCTCATACGTTCGAAGCAACATACGATGGATTACATGCCAACAAAAGAAAGGTCATCGCGACAGGACCTAGATACTAGCGCAAAGCAACTAGCCTACTCCTCGGGGCCATCATCGGGATCGGAGACGTCACCATCGCCTCCAGGTGAAACTGCAGGCTCACCCTGGTCGTCGTCGTCGATGTCCATGCCAGCGGCATTCGGTGGAGCATATGGGCCAACCCCATTGTAGAGCGCGTGAAACTCCTCGTGCAGGTTGCCGTTGTATTCTTCTAGCTCATCGACCCTCTGCAGCAGAAGGTTTCTTGCGTTCCAGGCTTCATTCCTTTCCTGAACCAACTGTCCAATCATGCGGTCTGCATTGTTGTTGGCTTGAGTCAACGTATGCACTCGCTGCATAGCTCTATCACCTCTCTCAACCGCCTGATCTCGCTGTAAGTTCATATCAGCCAACTGCTCCTGCAAGCTAGCTATAGCACGTGCCTGTCTCTTCTTCTGCTTCTTCCCTTTGAGCTTATCCTCACTACGCAAGCCAGTCAAAGTCCAGTAGGTACTCTCGAGACCCTCATATGCTCTAATGGCGGCGAACATAGCACTCATTGCCTGGTTGTCACTAGCCTGTCCTTCAGCTGGACCTCTGACCAATGCACTTCCTTGAGGCTGAACCCAAATGGCATCACGAGGATCATCCCTAGGAAAAGTACCAGCTAGAGCTGCTGCAAGCTCACTGGGAAATCTGCTCATAATGTCCCTGATGACACGGAAGGCTGCTCCCTCTGCACCCTCAGCTGGAGTACGACCCTCAAACTCCAAATGCCAACCATCCCAATCTGGAGCATCACCGAGAGCAGGAACCGTGATCTCCACCACTACAAGTCCATCATCTGCCAACTGGCTCTCATTCCAAGAGTACACCGGCTCTTGACCCTCTGGGTACCCCACATCATGGAGCACTCTCCAAAGCAAGGTCGGCATGCCAAACTCGCTCAAGAAGGTGTCCGTGGTGCGGTGCTCCCTCAGGGCCAACGGACGTCGAGGTGCTCTTCCTCCGGTGGACTTACGGGCGGTCTGCTTCGTGCGGGCCATCTGTAGCAAAAGTTCTTTTATTACTTCGGAGAAACATATTTTTGGTGATACATCTTTTATCAAAATGAGATAATCAATTTATAAGGGGAGGAATGCATGACATGCATGAAATGCACAAGTAACATGATGTATGTACGTGCCGTACGTTCTCACAAACTTAGGAAATAAATAATTTCTAACGACGAATTCGGTGGCATAACAACGATCTCTCAAATACGTAGCTAATACGTTCTACACGATAGCGTTGTTATGTACCTGCAGAAGATTCATTTCAGCCCAATTCCCAATGAATGCATAAAAGCAGTAAAGTTTTATCTACACGCTCTACACGAATCCCCAGATACGTGTACAACGGTAGTAACTACCCGAACCATCGTCCTATTGACGGCATCGCCTCCATAGACGGAAGACCCATACATGAGATACCTTTGTAAAACATGCGTAGAACATGTAATTACTCCGGCATCATATAAGCATTTACCCTAGATCGGCGGTGTATCCGATCATGCTCTCACAACTCACACTTACCGATGTGTAGAGGCAAATGATCCATTCATTACCACTCAAACAAGTGGCACTCATACAATAGCACGCCGTATGAGCGACGAAAGAGAAATATGATGCAAGAACCCTAGTCAGCACTTAATTAAGCCACCTAAAGTCCTTAACTGGGCATAAAGGATATGATCACTGGCACACTTTATAGTTTTAAAAATCACGTTTTCCAAATGTCTTTTTGTTTTAAATACACTTGTGAACAGTAACACGCTAAACCATGCTCTGATACCAGCTGTAACAGAACCGACCAATTATACGAAATTAAGTAAGAAAATCATCCACCAGAGCAGACGATTGAGCAAACTTAAGCCCGTATAACCCGGTAGTCCGTGAAATCACAAAGGATTTCAAACCAACTCGTGTCCCAGCCATGATCGTAATAAGTTTAGCGGTCACCATCACATATTACATAAAAGTTTGCATCACGGATACATCAGAGTTTCAACATAGTTATTACAAAACCAGTTCGAATAAAAGTAGCGGAAGTCATTTGTTCAAACCACACACACACTCACACGGAGTTTAAATATAGTGCCAGCGAATGATCATCTCCAACAAAAGCATCAGATGAGACGTAAGGAATGACCATGCCCATGGTCCTAAGCATCACCCATCGCAGGATAAAGGCAGTTGATACGGTAGCCGTAATACATTTGCCCATCTGCAACAAGTGGGAATAAAACCCTGAGTACGAGAAGGTACTCAGCCAGACTTACCCGACATAACCGAAAATAAATGACACCAAGGATTATGAAGGGCTTTATAGTAGGGTAGCTGACTCATTTGCAAAAAGAAGCATTTTTAGCATTTCAAGCACCTTTCTAAAAGCATTATTGCCAAGTTAATTATTATTAACCTGTCACTAGGTTTACACCTATACTAGAGTAAACATGTGATTAAGCAGATAATGATAACCAATGATCATTAAACAACTTCCATACTGTCATATTCATTATAACTGTCCAAGTGTTCCATAACATTTACTACGATGAAGTAACTCAAGTCAAGTGCTCACTATCCAGGAGCGATGGCGATTCGAATCGATTCCTAACCAGCTGGTGATTTATTCCTTACACAAACCTCACTCACCCGCTAAAGTGAGATATTGATCACCGAGTCAACTTTCCAGGAATCTTGAGTTTGCCAGGAACCACATGTACCCGGGGGCCGACCGACTGCACTTTGGCCTTATCATCCCGCCCCCGTGTCCTACCACACCTGCTCCGGCACAGTGCGTTGCGGGCAATCCACTCGGCCCGAAAAATCTCCCAGCTTCACGGTCGGAAGGTACTTTATCCGGCCAGCTAAATGTAAGGCATGCGTTCAACATGACTCGAGGCCCAACAACGGTCAGTCCTTAATCGACACAGACGGAAACACTACAGTCCAAAACTCTGCAAGTCTCCGTCCGGTCTCAACTTCATTTAACACTTAGTTATACCATGACTTCATAGTCATCCAAGCAGATCCAGGTAACCACCTATAGCTCGCAGGTGATAGGAAATCACCTGACTTCTACCGGTCTAAGCCAGCTACGCATTGACTCAACTGCGGATACCAGGGTAACAAGGATATAGTATAACAAAGGTAAGCAAGGTATAATGCAGCAACGGTTGCAAACAACTCCTGAACGTAATGCATCAATTAAAGTAAAGCATTTAATTAAATCATTGCAAACCGGGAGAAAAATGCTCCGGGGCTTGCCTCTCTCGAAGGAGCTCGGGCGATGATCGGGGCACTCCGGAAGTTCCTCAACGTCCTCCTCGTCGGCTTCTGGCACTTCCTGCTGCTGCACCTCGAGCTGCTCCTCGGGCTCCTCGGGTATGACGACTGGGTTCTCGGTTTGCGATCCTGTATGATGCAATGCGCGTAAGTGATTATGCAAACGGTGCATCGAAGGAGATGGATGCAATGGATAGGTTTAAATGCAAGGTAGTCAACATCATCCAAGAAACTATACTACAAGCACATGCCATCTACTGCATTCTCTTCTACTACTAATATGTTAAGTTAACCTATCTTATGAAATGCTTCAAAGATACACCAAAGCTTTACTACTTTCTTAATCACACTTAAAGCAACACTTGCTTAAACCCTAATTAATAAATAGGTTTGAATAGCAACCTATATTTTTGATGCTCCTAAAAATCTGAGAAAATTACAGTAGCATACTACTACCCTAAACAGACTACCATAAAAATTTCATGGCATTTGGATAAGTAAACTATCCTACACAAAAATGACAAGCTATAGCATAAAAATGAGCATGAAATTACTTTGTACTATGAAAAGTGTCAAACAACAGAATTACTATTTTTCTTAGGTTCTTCATGGTATATAATGACTGTCCAAAAATTTTCACATGCATGTTTTATACAAAGTTTGCTCTCTAGCAAAAATAACAAAATTCAGCCATTAATGGTACTTGAACTACACCTCAAAATTTTCCCACAGCACATGCATGAAACATATTTTTCCTAGGAAGTACATTACATAATAAGATTAACAAACTTGGAATCATATTTTTATGAAGCCTATAGACTTTTCTACATATTTTTCAAGTTATCAGCAATATTCATGATTAAATAAAATCCTATAGAAAAGTATCCCAAAAATGACATGCAATAATTTTTCCAAGTAGATCTGATGATAAGAAACCTAGCAAAATTTGTTTCAACAAATTTGGAGCAAGTTTGAGCACCCAAACATTTTTCAAACCATTTCAGATTTCAAATAATAAAGAATAAATGGAAATCAAATCATTTAAACGTTACTGGGCCAGCCCGTGGAAACGAACTGGCCCACGGCCACAATCGGCCTGCTCAGTCCGAGCGAAGGGGCGAGCGGCGGCCTGGCTCGGGGCTCGGCCCAAGCCAGCCTGGCCTAGCTCGGCCGGGAAAAGGCCACGCCACTGCGGCTGGGCCCTGCTGGTCAGCGACCGAGAGCAGGGGAGGCGCTCCGCCGGCCGGTGCTCACCGGCGGCAAGCCCTCCCGGTGGCGCGGGTGGTGCCAGCGTGTATGCCATGCCGAGCCGCAACGGCTGGGATGGTGGAGGTGGCCCGGCGGCGTGACGAGCCACCTGGCCGCGGCAGTGCGCTCGCCGGAGAGGAAGGAGGCGGCCGCGCTTGGTTCTTACCTCGACGACGGCGGCTGCAAGCGAACGCAAGCAAAGCAGGGAGGCTAGGCGGAGCTGCTGGCGGCGTGAATCGGGGAATGGAGGCGTGGGAGGGGTATGCTGCTGTCGAGGCAGCGGCGGCGGTGGCGAGCTCGTGGTGCGCGCGGGCGTGAGCTGCTGCTGTTGCTCTGCGGCTGAGAGAGCGGGAGGAGGAATGAGGAGGAGGCAGCGCTGCGGGGCAGAAGAAGGCGCGCGCGTGGAGGTGGAGTCAGGCCGTGGCTGCCACGCGGCGGGCGTTGCCAGCGTAGGGCGGCCACGCGGCGAGCGCGCCCTGACGTGGTCGGGACACGACGCGGCGCGCCAGCGGGCGAGCGAGCGCGGAGGCAGGCCAGCGCGCTGGGAAGGGCCGGGGCGAGGCGAGCTGGCGCGGCGCGGGGCTTCACTGGGCCGGCTTCGGCCGTGGGCCGAGAAACGAGGCGGCGGCCCAGGAAAAAGGAAATGAAGATTTTCAATTTATATTTTCAAGATATTTTTAAATGCCAACTTTCAAACATTATTTTGAGCAAGAAAATGACCTCTTTTGAAAATGTACGAAAAATAAAAGTTGCTCAAAATTTTATCCTTTACAACTTTGATTTTAATACCAATGTCCAATTCAGTATAGATTTTGAATTATAACATTAAAGTAAATTTCGACTTAAACCCTAATGTTTGGAGAATTATTTTTAAAGCAAAATTCGACAAAAATTCAAATACAAACCTTGCTCCAAAAATTGTGATAAACAATTCTAGATGATTTACAATCATAACCAAACAAGTTCTACTAACCTAGCAAACAAAATCAGGGCAAAACAATTCTTAAACTGGTGTATGCAACATTCAGGTTCCACAACATGTTTTAGATGTTTCAAAGCGATGTTTCAATTGTTATTCACACGATTAAGCATGTATGTTTTGGATGCTTGATGATGCATGCTATGCGTGATTTGCAGTGCTTAAATGTAGGCATAACACCGGGGTGTTACAGTGGCTACGGATCTAGGACGTCTCAGGTTTGGTTGGGCTCGACGGTGGGCCCGTATGGGCTCATCGGGCCTAGGCTATTTTTTTATTTTTTTAATCGATTAACGTAGGCGGGCATCAGGACCGCCTGCGTTAACTGTGATTTACACAGGCCTTTGCATCGAGGTGGACGGGTTGCCTGCCTCAGAAAACCTCTTTTGCCCGCCTGGAAAAAGTTTGTGTAGTGCTGAACAAGGTGACATTGTGCTAAAAGCGCATGTTGCAAGCGTATATTTAAAGTGTTTTAGATGTTTCAGAGGTATGTTGCAAGTGTTTTATATCGATGTTTCAAAAGTAGATCGGGATGTGGCACATGTTGCAATGGGCAATACACGAATGTTTCAAGTGTATGTTCTAAATGTTTCATTTGTCTCAGACACATGTTACAAGTGTTTCATTTTGACGTTGCAAAACTAGATCGGGATGTTGAATATATACGCAAGTGTTCCAGGTGTTTTCATACGTAAGTTGGTATTTCATCTTGATGTTAGCAATGACTATACACATGTTTTCAAGTTTTTTCTGGTGTTTTGCAAGTGTTTCTGACATATGTTGCACGTGTTTCAGCTATTTCGGATGTATGTTGCTAGTGTTTCATGTGGATGTTAGCGGTCCCTCCGCACGGTTTGGCGACACGGGAGTCGTCCAGGCGGCGCAGGCCCCACATGGGCGTGCGAAATGCAGGCTCGGGCGAGGGCGTACTAACCGAGCGCATCGTCCGGGCGCTAGCACCATCTAAAACAAATAGAGGGCTCGGGGATACTCACCGATTGGGTATCTATTCGGTGTGGAGGTGGACAGTGTTGGGGGCTATTCCTAGCACTTCTCCGTGAGATGCTGGCGATATAGATGGCCAACGGTCTGGCCTGGCCCGGCATGGGCCCATGCTAGGCATGGCCCGCAGGGGGTCGGGCCACCGGGCCATGCCGAGGTCGTGTTGCATGCCTAGGCGCTATCCCAGGAATGGCCCCTCGGGTTGATTTTCGGGTTGGGCTGACCCGATAAGCACGGCGTCTCCTGCAGGCTGGGCCAGCCCGAGGCCCACGTCAGAAAGAAGGGAGAGAGGATCTGAGGCATGGGGCAGCGCTGCCGTTGTGTCGCGGAGGAGTGAGGCCCGGGGGAGCGCCGCCGCTGCATCGCAAGGGAGTGGGAGGGAGCTGCCGAGGCCTTAACGCCTCATCGTCGTGGCCAAGCGTGGCTGCTTCCATGCGCTGCCGCCTACGCGAAGGAGTACCACCGCCATCCACAGGACAGAGTGCGCGAAGAAGGGAGCGAGGAGCGGAGCCGCAGAGCCGCAGAGCCCTCGGCCTCGGAGGAGCAGAGGCGGAGGCACAGAGCAGAGCGAGGAGCCGGCGAGCCACCGCGCGAAGGAGCTTGGGGAGTCAGGGGAGGAGTTCGGGGCACCAGGCACACAAGAGAAGGGAAGGAGTCGTGGGCAATGACTCGCGAGTCGCGACTCGCGTTCACAAGTGCAGCGCAGAGGGTGGGGAGGGATGGGAATGAAATTTAGGGTTAGAGGGATGAGGGGCGCAGGGGGCTTTTACCAGGCCGCCCAAGTCATTGGGCCGCATCGGGCCAACTGGTGTATGTTGGGCCGTGCCATGCCAGCCCGCATGCCTCCCAGCCACGTCCCTGTGCATCGGGTCGTGCTGGCCCGAGCCCGCACAATACCGGGCCGTGTCATGCTTGGGCCGGGCCAAAAAGCCGTGCTTCGGGATGTGCCATCAGGCTACGGGCTGCATAGAGATATATAGCTGGCGGGAGGTTTGCTGCGATTCCCGACGCTTCTCTGATGAGTAGTGGCAGATGGAGTTTCCACCGTGACGGCCGAATTGATTGGTAAGACTTTCGGAGGTTCACTGAGCCGGAGGACTACTTGGGTAGTAGAGGCAGCCGGGTGAAGCTAACCCATTGGATTCTGGTCGGGATACGATGGGGGCGCCAGGTGAAAAACTAGCGCGGGATGACACGGGCGAATGAAGCTTATCACTAGGTGTGAGGCCATGGATTGGGGCAGTAATGGCGATGATGAGCACACAATTGGAGTTTTCTGCCAGACATGGCATGATTAACAAGGTTTTTCGCTTAGGGGCCGTTTGGATCCCATCGTTTTAGAGGAATTGAAATTTACTTAATGGATTAGGCTATTTAGTTTGGAATTTAACATTCCATAACATTCCCAAGCTCACAAATAAGCCTATCTCAAATTCATAGGGTGGAAGATGGAAATAGATTCTATAGATCACTATACTATAATTCTACTCTCTAACTTATAGCACACTCTTCAACTCACTTACCTACAATAGAAATACAACGTATAAGTATGTTCCTTGTGTGCCTAACAATAAATATACAAATATATTCCATATACAACTATATTAGCTTAATTATTCTATTTCTAAAATATAATTATTAGAATGAATTCAATTCCAAGGATCCAAACGGGCCCTTAATGATTTTTTCACTAGTTTGTGGCCGGCAATCTGCGGGAGACTGTAGCATTGCCCCTTTTAATTATATTCAACGCAAAGGGGTAGAATAGAATAGTGTGTGTATTTGGATAATGGAAATTTTTTGGTTTCAGCCTTCTTCTAAGAAGAGAGGCATCAGTCGAAACTTTATTTGTAGATATATCTATGAAACAAAGTATTGTACCTTTAAATAAACACCGATCGACTGTTTTTGAAACGTAGCATATAGAGACCAATTATTTTTATTGTAATACACATATAATACGAGTATGTCTATGTGTAATATCCAGTATTAAAAACCACAATATAATGAAGCTACCTTTGGGACAGAAATGGATGTATATCTTTGTTGTTAGAGCATCTCTAAGAGCCTTTATAAATCTCATTCTCTAAATCACCATTTGGAGAGTCATTTACATAAAAATCGTTTTATGTATCTTTTCACTCTCCAACAATTTTTCTATATCTCATGCGCACTCTAGAGAGTCATTCTCGTCTTCTATTTTTTGCTAGCGAAAATTCCAGAATAGAAGATGGCTATATTTGGATGACCATTTAAGTAAGCTGTTGGAGGGTACTTTTTCACCAAAATCTATATTCCTAACATTTAGGAAGGATATGGAGAGTCTCTTGGAGACGCTCTTACTAAAGTTCTGCATGTTTGATCACGCGCGCATCTTGTTCTTGAGCACCATCTATTTGAGCACCATGAATATGGCGGCAGAAAATAAATAAAAATAGGCCAATGAAGCCAGGTTATATATTGGGGTTCATATATTGGGATGTTATAAAAGAAAATCTTCCCTAATAATCCTACAAATCATATTGGGCAGACCCATTAGCAATTTATTGGAGATGTATCATGTCTGCTAGAGATGCTCTAAAATGGTCCGGATAAGATGAGGGACAGATCACGAATAGAGGGCTAGTTGTGTCCAAATAAAAATGTGTACTAGTGTCTTGATGCCACCATCATTTGGGTGGGTAAGTATCATCAAGATAAAGAGTCTGAGCTTTACCGATGGTTTGATATAAATAAAAATATATATATCGAGACACATGTATAGCCACTAAAGGTACACTTCTTTATGCCAATTCTTTATCAACCAATGTTGCTTGGCTCGTTAATTATTTAGTACTGTCTATTATCTTAAAGAATTGAAATGAAAATTCAACTTGTATGTGAAAGAAAAAAAAATCTTGTTAAAGGATAAATTAGATCAGCTAAAATAGTTAGAGATCCAATTAAAGTAAACATAAACTCGAACGGTAATTTGGACCTTTCCTTTTTCAGGAATAAGGTGGGGGCGGATAACGGCATTCGGGATAATGTGAGGACGATGGTACGAGGGCTAGTGTACTAGTGGGTTTCAAAAAGAATTGTATACTAGTGTTTTGAACCGCAATCATTAATTTGTCTGGCTTATAAGCCGTACTTTTTCAGTCAACAAATAGTATTTTTCTCTTACAATAAGCCATGGCTTATCAGCCAAACGAAGATGCCGGTGTTGTCATCTTCGAATAGCTGGCTATTCGCATCTAGTAGCCTGTCAAAATGGTGACACCGCGACATACAGTGCCACAGATTAGTAGGCGCGTTAGCCCTTTATTTAAGTTAGGATTTATAAAAATTGGGACTTGGGGGGACAGATAGATCAGCCCCTGCAACCTGCATCCACCAATCGATCGGTCGCAGCTTCGTCCGATGGCAGTGGAGATGCTCGAGTCCTGCATGGTGACGCCCGGCGAGGCGACGCCCAAGCACCGGCTTTGGCTCTCCATCTTCGACCTCGTCCAGAGCAGGACCCACACTCCCCTGGTTTACTTGTACCGCGCCTGTTCTGGCTCGGCCGCCTTCTCGCCGGACATCCTGAAGGCAGCTCTGTCCAAGGCGCTTGTTCCCTTCTATCCCCTCGCTGGCCGCCTCGGATCGGACAGCACTGGCCGCCCCGACATCCACTGCACCGGCGACGGGGTACTCTTCGTCACCGCCCGCGCGGACGCCACCCTCGACAAGCTGGACAACGCTTCCCCATCGGATGAGCTGCGGCGGTTGCTTGTCCCGTCGGCCGAGGGCGGCGACCACACCGGCGCCTTGCTCATGTTCCAGGTGACGCCTCTCGCCGTGCATCATTCCCTTTCGGTGTCGCCATAGCTCGCAACGCTGACGTCCGTCCTAGTCGTCGACCGCACAGGTGACATTTTTCAAGTGCGGCGGGGTGTGCCTCGGCACGGCAAGCCATCACACGGCGTGTGACGGCCGCGCGTTTGGCCACTTCATGACGACGTGGGCTGCCATCGCGAGCGGCGACGCCGAGGCGGCCACATCGCTGAAGCCGCCATACCTCGACCGCACGCTGCTCCGCGGACGTTCGCCGCCGGCCGTGCGCTTCCAGCACTCCGGGTACCCCCGGCGTGGCAGCGTACCGTCCAAGACCAAGTCGCCATTCGACGCTGCCGTCTTTCCCGTTTCCAAGAACCAAATCCTCGCGCTCAAAGGCGCCGCCGGCGCCAGCGCCAGGAAGAAGGTCTCCACCTACAGTTCTATGGTGGCGCATGTGTGGCGGTGCTCGTGCAAGGCGAAGGGCCTCAGTGGAACGGTGGACTCCCGGGTGTACGCCACGGCTAGCGTGCGCTCGCGCGTCCGGCCCCCTCTCCCGGTGGGCTACCTCGGCAACGCCATCGCCCGCACAAGGACGACGGTCACCAAGGTGAAGGACATCGTCTCCAGCCCACTCGGCACCGTCGTCGACACGGTCTCCGCCGCCGTTGCTCCGTTGAGCGACGAGTACATACGGTCGCTGGCGGACTACCTGGAGCAAGCCATGAGCGACGGGCGGGGAGTTCACCTAGGCCAGTGGGCCATCTCGGACACTGACTTGCTTGTCGTCAGCTGGATCGGGCTGCCCATCTACGACGTGGATTTCGGCTGGGGCCGGCCGTCGTTCGTGAGCCGGGCCCTCCTCGACCAGAGCAACCTCCTTTACCTTGTGTCTAGCCCAGACGACGATGGCCGACTCAACGTCACCGTTTCTATGGAGCCACAGGCACTGTCCAGGTTCAAGAAGCTGTTCTACGAGGGGCTCAATTATTATTCCCAGCTTTCACAAATAGATTCTGCTCAAGCGCGTGTGGTTAAACATGCAAAACTTTAACAAGAAAAAAAAATATATCGAGATCTCTTTTCAGGATGCACCTTCAGGTCCCGTAATATTGTGCTTCTACATCGGATATTACTTCCTCCGTTTCAAATTATAAGACATTTTGGCTTTTCTATATTCATAGTTTTTGTACCTAGATATATATTACTGTGTCTAAATACATAATAAAAGCTATGAATTTAGAAATACCAAAATGTCTTATAATTGGGAAGGGAAGTAGATATAAATAATCAATGTTTAAAGGTTCTTGTATTCCAAATTGTTATGTTACGTACATATATTTACAATAAAGCGATTTGTCCATGTTAACTTTTATAACGGTGTATTTTACAAATATTTAAGATACACTGTTTCGAAGAGGTACTCTTACTATACTTTCATTTTCGGTTTTTAAACACATTACAAGCTGTATGTATATATGCTATGTTTTAAGGAATATGTCAATATCTAGACAACATGTATTCATGTTTTATCTTTCTTTGTAGCCTTATGAAGTTTTTGGTACTCGATGCATCTTCTCTACCCCATGACGTTTCATTGAGGGATCAGCTCATTTTTCTCATTTGCAACTATCGTTCTGCCTCTTTTATTGGTCACAACTTGCATGCAGGGACGTAGCCAGCGGTGGGGCTAGGGGGGCTTCAACCCCCCTACCCATCCTGAGCACGTGGAGTTTTCCTAAGTCCTCCCTTAAAATTTTATGCATACTTGTATTAGGTAGGAGAGGCTAAGGTTAAGAGAAGATAAAAAAAACCTCTGTTCTTTTGTTCAGCCCCTCCTCAATTTTTTTCTGGCTTCGTCACTGCTTGCATGGGCTAACCCACTCACTATTCAGGACAGGATAAGTCACTCTTGCGTGCAAGAGCTTCAAAACCTCTTTCCTGATAACCTCTCTTATCACATTGTTTAACCTTCTATGGATTCCCTAGATGGTGTGCAAGCACAATCGATCCGTATGCGATGCGTGCAAAGAGTGTGTCGACGAAATATGGTCGGCAGTCCACCGAGGGGGGTGCCCGTGGTGGTAGATTATCGGTAGACGGTGCGTGTAATCAGGAACCAGATGGTGACACAAGGCGCAGAGACAGCGATTTAGATAGGTTCGGGCTGTCTGGTCGACGTAATACCCTACGTCCTGTGTCTTTGGTGTATTGTATTGAGATGTATACAGATTGACCTATCCTCTAGGGGACCCTTGTCTCTCCTTATATACTCCGAAGAGACAAGGTTACAAGTAAAGTATCTAATTTGGTACTATTACAATATCTAGTATAACTTGCAATCTTGATGTGCACGCCTTGATCTTACGGGCCGGGCCACCTCGGATGGTGCGGCCCATGTACCATCTTGTGGTACCCGGGGGTATATCCCCCACAGCTAGTCCCCGAGCGCCATGTATTCTGATGCGACACGCCGTTTCAACCTTCTCCGAATAGTGAGGCTTGAGTTCTTGACATCTCCGACCACCGTTGTCGCCGGAGAAGTAGGTTGTCCGAAGAATGTATGGTGCTCTTAAGAAGAAAGAAAAAGATTTACGTCCTGGGAAGTGTGCCCACTTGTATTTCTGAAAAGAAATGTAAGTGTGTCTTGAAGCGTAGCGTCCTTGATCATCAGAGGCGTAGGGGTCGAAAAACAAACACATTCACCGCAAGGTGAAGTGTGCCCACTAAGTCCCCGAGCCTGGTAGTAGGTGACGTAGGCACGTGGTGCCAGGGTCTAAAAAAGAATTCCCAGTTAAGTTGAGAATCCAATCGTCGTACAGGCGATACGAGATGCACCGGCAGGTGCATCGTACCGATGTAGTCCCTGAGCTTGCTGGAATGCGAGGTATGAGCCTTGTAGCAAGGTCTAATTGAGAAAAAATATCCCAACTGTATGCGAGTTGCCAGTCACATGTAGTCGAGACGCAAAGTCCCCAAGCCGTGGTCGGAGAGTGGTCGAGGCAGTCCCCGAGCACAGGTCGAGGAGCAAGCGACGAAGTCCCCGAGCCGTGGTCGGAGAGTGATTGAGGCAGTCCCCGAGCACAGGTCGAGGAGCAAGCGACGAAGTCCCCGAGCTGTGGTCGGAGAGTGATCGAGGCAGTCCCCAAACATAGGTCGAGGAGCGAGCGACGAAGTCCCCGAGCCGTGGTCGGAGAGTGATCGAGGCAGTCCCCGAGCACAGGTCGAGGAGCGAGCGACGAAGTCCCCGAGCCGTGGTCGGAGAGTGATCGAGGCAGTCCCCAAGCGTAGGTCAAGAAGCGAGCAACGAAGTCCCCGAGCATAGCTCGAAATTACTGCAATATAAATATGTAGAATGGTAGTACATGATGTACAAAATAATAAATTATGGAGAAAAAAATCAGCAGTGAAGAAATAGCGTATGACGCTCAGCAGTCATTTGCAAATGATGTGATAAAGCAGTTGGTGCTTTGTAAACATCAGTGTTAATGTGAAGTTTGTGTTTATACTTAATATAAACTGCCCGACCAGTTAGTATGTAGCTGAGTCTCCAGCCCTACCTAGCCCGTTAACCATAACGCGGGGCGCGAAGCCCGTGCACGTGTAGGAAGAACAAAGCGTCGCTAAGGAGCCGCTGCCGACCACCCATAACGCAGAGGGCAGACGCTCGTGCACGTGTAGGGAGGAGCCAGAGACAGGGCCGTCTCTGGAGGCATGGAGCGTCAACATGACTGGTCGAGGATTTGCATTAAGTATAGCTGTATGTTATATTTAAGATGGTATACATGGACAAACGTTATTTGAAGAATAATCATGGCAAGGACGTTGTGGAGAAACGTCGTAATAAAAATTGTGTTAAATATAAATATTAGAAGTGTACTTATGTTTGGATAGAAATCTGGTCGGTGGCGATGAAGTTGTCCGGTCCTCGAGCTTTTCGGCCTATTGTGACGGTGGTCGCGGTTGTCATCGCGCCGTTCTTCGTGGCGATCATCATTGCGACGTGGTCTGGTGGTCGGAGCTTGGCGGAGCCGCTCGGGACGTGGTCAATGTGGTCTGGTCGACGTGGTCTGAGCTCGGCGGAGCTGCTCGAGACGTGGTCGACGTGGTCGCGGTCGACGTGGTCGGAGCTCGGTGGAGCTGCTCAGCGGCTCAGTTGATGGCTCGACATGACTCGCTCAGCGGCTCGTGCGGTTCATTGGTTGGCTCGGCGTGGCTCGCCTACGGTTTGGCCGGCTCACTTGATGGCTCGACGTGGCTAATTTAAACAGCTCGGACGCTTCTTTTGGTAGCTCGCGCGGCTCAGTTAACAACTTGATTCGGATGGCTCCATGTATTTGGACTTGGACGTATTTCATTGTACGTATTAGTATTGTATGGATGCCGCCGATGGATGCCTTAGCACGACATGCAAGCAAGTGGATCCGCTCCCAACGCATATATGTGCTTGTAGATGCACACATACTCCTCTATTTGCTTGTGCGTAGACCTCCGTGTTGCTATTGGCTTGCATGTCTGGCCCGTGCAGAACTAGGAGTCCATTGCCCACACGCGTGGAGTTGTCGAGGCCTGAGAACCGGCAGCATATGTCGAATATCATGAGGCCAAAGTGTGAAGACGGACGGGTACGCTGATGCTGTCCACCGTGAAGTTGCAACGAGATCCGAAGGCACGTTGCTGATTGTCAGGCCAGTAACCACTGGTCCACCATGGATGCATGCGTGTGGTGCCAAGTTTCAACCCCTCGTGTGGCAGCATGTGACAGGAAAAGCGGCTCACCGCCGAACCGGATCACGGAGATATGACGTGCATAAAAATTAATCTGAGTTAGATATGTGGAGAGCAGATTGATCCAATCAAAAGCGTTGCTCAGAACGACTCACCCGATTACTTGGTAGAAATCAACGAAAATTCCCATCTGGCCCATCGAAAGATCAGCGCGCACAACCCCTAAAGGGGACCCCTACCTGGCGCGCCACTGTCGACGAAATATGGTTGGCAGTCCACCGAGGGGGGTACCCGTGGTGGTAGATTATTGGTAGACAGTGCGTGTAATCAGGAACCAGATGGTGACACAAGGCGCAGAGACAGCGATTTAGACAGGTTCTGGCCGTCTGGTCGACGTAATTCCCTACGTCCTGTGTCTTTGGTGTATTGTATTGAGATGTATACAGATTGACCTGTCCTCTAGGGGACCCTTGTCTCTCCTTATATACTCCGAAGAGACAAGGTTACAAGTAAAGTATCTAATTTGGTACTATTACAATATCTAGTACAACTTGTAATCTTGATGTGCACGCCTTGATCTTATGGACCGGGCCACCTCGGATGGTGCGGCCCATGTACCATCTTGTGGTACCCGGGGGTATATCCCCCACAGAGTGGGACTTTTATTCCCTTGAGATCTTGAAGATAGTAACCCAAAATAGATCTATGTCTTTCTAAACTGGTGATGAGTTTGAAGGATTACTCCTTAGTAAGTTTGGATTGAAGACTTTGGCTTGAAGATTTTGGCTTCAGCGGGGCAATTACCCCACACATGCAAATAATTCAAAGTCAGTTTTCTCCCATTCCATAATTCATATGGCATTTTAAGCACTGCCTTACTGGAAATGTTCTAAATGGCTAGAGGGGGGGGGGGGTTAATAGCATATAAAAATTCTGTACAAAATACTAGAGCAACCGGTTAGATAACTAAATGGCGTAAATGTTTTTTGCTCTAACTTTACTTCAAAGGCTAGCTACCTAAACCACAATTCTAGTGACTATGATCTCTAAAGCACACACAAAGCCTAAGTCACTACTCTACACTAGTTGAGCTAACTAGGTAACTAAATAACTTAGTTAACTAATTTCAACTAAGCTACACTAGCTACTCAAGCTAACTCTACACAAGATGAGTATATGAATGTAAGTACACAAGAGAGGTAGTATTCCGATCGTGGCAAGAGACAATCAATGAATACCAAGTGAAAACCAAAGAGCCAATTGACACATAATTTTTCTCCCGAGGTTCACTTGCTTGCCGGCAAGCTAGTCCCCGTTATATCGACCGTTCACTTGGTGGTTCACGAGCTAATAGGCGTCACAAGCCTAGCCTTACACAAAGGTGTCGTAAGAACCTAAACAAATGAGGGTACTCACAGACACGAGCAATCCACTAGAGTGGCTTTTGGCACTCCGCCGGGGAATAAGCCCAAGAACCCCTCACAATCACAATCGGGAGTGGCCACGAACAATCATGATCTCGTGCCAAGACTCCACAGCTGCTCCAAGCTGTCTAGATGGCGGCAACCACCAAGAGTAACAAGAAAACCATAGCTAGAACGATCCCAAAGTGCCACTAGATACAATCACTCAAGCAAATGCACTTTAGATCACTCCCAACCCACTTGGATGATGATTCAATCAAGAGAATGAGTGGGAGAGGTTTGGCTTAGTTCAGAAAGATGCAACAATGATAAAAATGTCTAAGAGGGTGAGCTAGAGCCGGCCAACATCTATTTATAGAGCTCCAAGGGCTCAAGTAGCTGCTACCCTGTCGTGGGGCAACCGGACCGGCGCAACAGCTCCGAACCGAGGGGTCCGGACCATGCGCTCCGGGTCCGGTTCCCGGTTGGCTCCAATCAGAGCGCGCCACGCGCCCGCTCTTTGAATTTTATCGTTACGCGCGCAACGGCTCTATGTTAGAGCAACCGGACTGGATTCAACAGTCTCGGTCCATACCAATGCCGCCTAGGGCCCGGACCACTCCAGAGAGGTCCAGAACCCCTCAAATTGCTCTGGACTGAGTCCATACCCAAGGTCCGGACCAACCTTCACTCGGTCCGAAGTGTTTTGGTCCATCTCTATTTGCACTGAAATAATTCTTCGGACAGGCCCTTGGTCCGGACCAGCAACCAGACCGGGTCCAGATCACTGTAGCTCGCAATGTGGTCGAGGGGGTCCAACCGGACCGGCGCACACCCCTCTGTCTTAAAAAGAATAGAATATAATTCTCACTTATCAAGGAATCAAATAATTTAGGCTTGACCAAAAATCACTAACATTTATAATACTGAATAAGTGTCATTAGATCAATTATAAAATATATTTTCATAGTAAATATAATTGGAGAAATAAATGTTGATTTGTTCCCTATAAAGTTGGTGAAACATAAAAAGTTTGACTTATTTGAAAACCTAAATTATATTGTTTCTGGGCCCCGTTATGACACAGTGTCTTTACTGTTTAGTTTGGATAGTCCAGCTGGCTGTGTGCCCATGTATGCCTGTGTGTGTGGTGACAGAAAGAATCAAGATAAATTGACAGCAATCTGGCCGAGTACACTAACCTGTTTGATTCTTTCAACATTTTAAAAGCAGCGATAGTGGAGGAATTCAGCATCTCCCTCATGATTTTTGTTGAAATAGTTAAAAGCTATTTAAAAGCAGCGGTACCGGAGGAATTCAGCATCTCCTGATAGTTAAAAGCTATTTGAAGGTAGCTTAGGGCAGCCGCAACCTTGAAAATTTCTTAGCAGATACTAAGATGCGGCCAACAAAATGTTTTCTATTGTTTGCAAAAGGCACTACTATAGGAATGGTTTCTACGGGCGGTTGGTGAGGCTTTGTAGAGGCGGCTCGGCCAGCCGCTCCTACCATACCGTCTCTATAAATCATACATTTATATGGGCGGTTCCTAAACCATCCTTACAAATCGATTTGTAAAGGCGGCTGGTGTTATCAGCCGCCCCTACAAATCGATTTGTAGGGGCGGCTGGTAACACCAACCGCCTCTACAAAATCGATTTATAGGGGCAGCCGTAGTACCAGCCGCCCCTATAATACCTGTTTGTAGGGGCGGTTCTAGACTGAACCGCCCCTACAGTATATTTTTTTGCCAAAAAAATTCAAATTCATAATTCAAATTCGACCAGAAAACACACACACACATATATATATATATATATATATATATATATATATATATATATATATATATATATATATATATATATATATATATATATATATATAACCAGAACATATATAATTCAAATCTGACCACAAGCACAAGAGCATTATATAAACTACCATTATAAGTCCAATTCACAAGAATATATACAATCCATCATTAAATAGACATAATTCACAAGTCTAATTCGTTCCACAAGTTCAAACCGTCCCACTAGGTAAGACCAATGTCAAATTTCATACACATTATTATCAACGGCCTAGAGCTAGTCTTTCAGTCTTACGAAGGTGTTGGTACTGAGAATTTCTACCTAAGTCAGAATCTCGGTCATGGTAGGTGCCTTTGACGTGTACAATCTGGTCCAATATGAAGTTGCAAAGGTCGCTGACGAGCTCTAAGAGTTGGTCATCCTTATATGGGTCTCTTTTTATTTCTTTCTCTTCTTTCCACTACAAGAGAACAAGTTTCAGTTTAGTATTTCATATCATGTGCGAAGTTTTTATACTACGGGTGAAGAGGTTCAAACTTACCCTTAAGGGGTGTCTCCTGTAGGCACCGGTGTTACTCATCATAGAACATACATAGTATCCACAATATACACTCCTAGGCTTCTACTTGGGGCACTGTGTGTTTTGCATATGAAAATATTAAGTAATGCTTTTGACAACCATGTAATGGAGTACTAAAGTAAGTTACACTTACCGCACATAGTGTTTTTATAGCCAGCCTTTCCTTCCTTACTGGATCATGCCTTCCGTGATGTTCATTGACGTAGAACCTGAATGCCCTGTTCGAATTATTTTAGCAAATGCAACTTGTTAGTATCCAAAAGTGAACGTTACAAGTATGTATACAAACATATAAGCTAATGAGGATTGTCGATATGTACACGTCTTGAGAATCGATATGAAGTCTTTGTATGTCACCGGGTCCCTATCTATTGAATCAAAGACCCATGCCATGCTCCTCCCGACATCGACGCCTATACAAATCCAGTGGTTGCTGCATGAATTTAATCATAGAACTAGATAAGCTCTTTTGCATCGAATAAAGTATATCGAACAAAGCTTTAAGTATAGAGTTGAACTTACTCGAAGTTGTATTGTAGCCATATAGTAGAGTGTTGTTGGAGATTTTTAAAAGCCAGGGCAATGTATGCCGAAACCTTAAGGGACTCTTGCCTTAGTTTCTTCGCACGGATGTCCTCTTTCTCCCGAAGGGTCTTTCCAGCAGCTAGCTCTTTGGCATCCAGTTTCCACTGTCTAGGGCAATTTAAATTTGTTTGTGCTATAGCTTGAGGGTCTATATACCTGGCTTTCACACTTGGCATTTGTTTTACAATGTGCACTTGCATTCTACAAATCACGGCGTGGGTTAGTTACAACAAAATCTAAAGATTACATTTATATCATATCGGGAGGGTAAGGACTTATAGGCACCACGTGTGAATTAGATTCATTTCCATTGCTCCGAGGTGAAAGCATGTCTGCATGTCATTGAAGTCAAAGATAATTTTCCCAGACGGGTTTCCAAATGTGCCGGCGGGGAAGCATGCTTGTACGAGGTCTATGCTCGTTAGGAGAACATGCAAGTACCAATCATGGAACCTTCTCATTCCAAGTGGTAGGCGCTGGATGT
This sequence comes from Miscanthus floridulus, assembly GCF_019320115.1. Classification (NCBI taxonomy): domain Eukaryota; kingdom Viridiplantae; phylum Streptophyta; class Magnoliopsida; order Poales; family Poaceae; genus Miscanthus; species Miscanthus floridulus. The sequence goes on from NC_089593.1 coordinate 70,728,035, forward strand.
CCTGGTTTGGTAGGAAGGGCTTGCCTCTTTTCATATGTTTTCGGGCAATCCATTGACCATTTGATGGCATCAACATTTGGATACTTCTTTGCTGTTTGGTGGACTTTGCTATTGATGGCCTCCTTAGAAGTCCGTGTTGGGACTTTTTAACTTGGTTCTCAGGCTTGACTGGTCATGGGCATACCACTTGTGCACCGATGAGACGTCTTTCATCAGAACATAAATTGGCCTTATGGTGATTGGATGCTTCTTTTGAAGTTCCCATTCAGGCACGTCCTCATCTTCTTGTGCATCACCTTCTTCAGGAGGCACTCGTTGTTCATGTATTGGTTGCGCTTGTTGTGACAGAACCACCCAATTTATATAAGATCAAGTACGGCTGTCCCCGCTAACACGTTGACACGTGCATACTTTCACTCATATAAACCTGGTAGTCCGCCGAGTGTCCTGAAAGACCTCGGTAAATCAACATCACAACCGAGATCGCGGGATTAAGCAAATACACCTCACATACACAGGGTTGCAGCGGAAATAATATTACAAATGGGTTCACAAATAAAAGTACCAGTTTGGGTTTCAAAACCGCTTAGTGAAAATGACATAGCTTTCAAATGATTACATTAATATAAGTTCCAAATATATTGCTAGCATAAGTGACATCATCCGACAAAAGCATATAGATGAGAAGTAAGTATAGAATCACCGAGCCCACCGGCGGTTAGCCACCATCATCAACAGGTCGAGAACATCACCTGCAACAAGGTGGGATAAACCCTGAGTACTCGAATGTACTCAGCCAGACTTACCCGTCTTAAACCAAAATAAAGCTACACCAAGGATTATGCATGGCTTGTTTAGTGGGCTAGCTGACTTGTTTGCGAAAAGCATAAGCTATCATGAAGAAACCATTTTAAGTACTTTGCATCATCTTTATTATGACCTATCCATCTAGGTAAGCACCTGTACTATAGCAATCACTTGATTAACCAATAACGATCCAGTTACCAATCTAGATTTAGCATATCCCATACCATCCAGATAACCATCATTGTTCCATAATAATTACTACGATGCCGTAGCTCGAGTCAAGTGTTCACTATCCAGTGAACGATGGCGATTCGAATTGATTATTAACCAGCTGGTAATTTATTCCTTACACAAACCTCACTCACCCGCTAAAGTGAGGTATCGGTCACCGAGTCAACTATCCAGGAAAAATCTCGAGTTTGCTAGGAACCACATGTACCCGGGGGCCGACCGACTGCCTTTCGGTCTTATCATCACGCCCCCGTGTCCTACCACACCTGCTCCAGTACAGTGCGCTGCGGGCAATCCACTCGGCCCGAATAATCTCCCAGCTTCGCGGTCGAAAGGTACGTTATTCGGCCAGCTAAATGTAAGGCATGCGTTCAACATGACCCGAGGCCCAACAACGGTCGGTCCTTAATCGACACAGATGGAAACTTACAGCACCCCAGAACCCTGTCTGGTTGCCTCCAACTTTTTCCGTCCGGTCTCCAATTATCCATCACACATGGTTAATTCCAGGATATCATTCTTTCCATAGCTAAATTCTTCCAGTAACCCCCTATAAATGTAGGTGACCGGAAATCACCGATCGCTACCGGTCTAAGCAAGGCTAAGCAGTTATTCGATCCTAACCTAACAGGGTAAAAAGGTAATAAGGTAGGCAAGGATAGTAATAAATGCATCAATGGTTTCAATCAACTCCTACAACTTAATGCAACAATATATAACTCATATATAGAAAGAATTGCTTTTATAAAGTAGGAGACTTAGAATGCTCTGGGGCTTGCCTGGGATCCGACACAAGTCAGTTCAGTTAGCTTGCATCGTCTTCGGGTTTGGCTCCAACATCATGTCCTTCACGTGGTTCATCTAGCATACCTAAATGAGATGCAAGATGCATGTGTATGAATATGAAGAATGGTAATACAAGAGGCACCACATAAACATTCAAGACAAACACAAAATTATGCAAGACATAGACACCAATAGCTATTTAACTAACATCACACAACTAACTATAGAGAGCAAGCACATCAAGCATGACACAAGTTCAACAATGTCACAAGTATCATAACTTGACCATCAACAAGGGCATAAGCCACACTTAGCAACACATGGAGTAAACAACCACAACTAGCCTATGTCTATTTCTGGACTGGAAACAACAGCTTCATGTTTGGATCATAACTAGAGTTATACAAATCCAATAGCCATCCAACAAGACATTCTGGAAAGATTATGAAATTTTCTACAATTCATCTTTAATCATCTTAGCATGATTCTCAAGTTAACTAAGTCAAATATACCCATTTACAGAAACTGGTCTAAACAAGACAGAGAGCAATCAATTCTGTAACCCAACTTTAAATAGCTGTAACTCTTAAACTACTAGGCCAAATGACACCAAATTTTAATAGAAGCTAGATACATGAATTGTCTACAACTTTTGTATAAACAAGTTTCACAAAAAAGCACATTATCATGAAGAACTTTGCTAAGTTCCCAGATCTGTCTATAAACCACATTGGCAAGAAAATAATTATTAACTTATGTTGCAAACACATAATTGGGTAAAACCAACTTTACCAACATGTCACACATGACTAAAGAACACCAGAAAACCAAGTGTCCATGACCAAATAAATTCTTTTAATGCATTTCTTAATTTATTTTAGATAACAAGGTGACTTAATGAACATATACCAAACGTGCACAATAACTTCTACAAAAATTACAGTGGCTCACATATACTCTCAATAGTCTAATGTACAAATTTTACTCCATTTGAATATGTATAGCAACCTCTATGAAAAGGACAAGTTGCTAAAGCAAGGAATCATGTGAGAGCAAGATAAACCAATAACTCACTCATGCAGCAACCAATGACCATGAAATTTTTACCATACATCAACTATCACATGAGTAGCATGCCACAAAAAATTTCACTTCATTTGGAGCCCTAGATCTGCAGTTATGGAAAATAACAAATTCAACTAGCATTACAACCTTACTGTACAAATCTATTTTTACCGCAAAATATTTAAACTAAAACATGCCATATTATAGATCTAATGCATAGAGAATTTCACAAGGATTCCAAAAAGTCCTCATTTGCTATTTTACGAATTTCCTATGAATTACTATGAATTTCCAAACATTCAGCAAATTTACTGCAAATAGGTCCTTATCGGCACTATTCATTTAAGTCACAGACTTTTCAGTTAGACCCCTTCCCTTTGTCGAATTCTAGTATGGGGTTCCTGACGCGAATTTGAACGGAGGATGCCGGGGAATCGGCCAGTGGCGGCCGGAGAAGGGCCGGCGGCGGCGGGGGAATTGTGGGGAAGTACCAGGAGGTTGGTGCACACTCGTAGGTGGCCGCAGCTTGCTCCGCGGAGGCCCGACACGGCCTAGCCACGCACGCCGGCGGCCTGGGCGACGGCGGCAGGCGGCACGAGCGCTGCGGGGCGTGGCATGGCCGACGGGGAAGTGCAGGAGGGGCGGCGTGGTGAGAGGAAGGTGGTCATGCGGTCCATTTGGGTGGAGGGAGGCCGTAGGCAAGGAAACGCGCGGTAGTGGCGGGGGCGCATGGTGGCCACGTTCACAACACGTGTCGCTGTTCGGGCATTTCCCCGAGCACGTGGCGGGCGTCGGTGTAGGCAAGGTGGGGAGCCGATTTGGGCCGGCTCGGGTTCGAATTTGACATTGGGCCAAAAACAAAGTTTGCTCACCTTGGCCTGCTCTACATATTTCATTTAGTTACCAAGGTCATTAGGGCAGTAGATTAGCGGCTAATTAGCTCCTAAAATGCCACTGTCAACAACTTAATAAGGATTAAGCCTTGCTCGGTTAGGACTCCAATTTGTTGGTCAAAACATGATCAAACTTGACCTAACTTTTTACATGCTCTTCTCTAATGAAATATCTCCAACTTTTATTTTTGGGTCAAAGCATGATGCTTAATAAAAACTCGAGAACGCGGCATGCCAACCTAATGACAATGAATTCTAGACTTGGAATAATTCTAAGTGCTGAAAACAATAGCAAATTCGATCTTGTGACCTCGATTTGACTTACTTCCAAGCTGATCTAGCTCTTAGTCCAAAAACAAAGTTTGTTCTACATGATATGGACTACAACTTTCATTTAAGGTCCAATCTCAAAACTGGTATAGAACCTACTGTTCTACTTTGACCAAAGTAGGATCACGATGAAGCTTAAATTATCCTTTTTGATCCATTGGAGCATTTTCTTGGCATTTGCCCAACATGAACCTTTCATGACTTTTGTTGTAGAGTTCATCTAGAGTCGTTTTGGCAAGGTTGCAAGGTTTGGTTAACATCTCATGTTCTCATTCACTTAATAGTGCAATTCAAGCACTTAGTAAAATCATTCCAACAAGGATATAACTTATCATTTCATGTGACTTTTTTATTCCAAACTTCATGAAACTTTTCGAGTGCCCAATATAGATGGGTATTGATGTGAGACACATGAAGATATCTCAATCACACCACCCAAGCATATATCTTGAAAAGGGGTCTATAGGCGAGCAAAGGTGCAATATCCAAGTTTAGGTTGGGGCTCGTTTCTATAGGTTGGACCTTGACATCTTCATCATCACTTAATATGCCATATTCAAGCTCAAACCCATTGCTTAACTGGTGGCAAACACCTGGGGTGTTACACTTGTTGAGAAGATTGTGGCATCTCATCATGCACTTGCTCGGAAACGAGCTGGAGAAGGTTGTGTCTTATCAGGCACATGCTCGCTAGGAGGCGGGGAAGAATGTGGCATCTCAGAAATGTGGTGGTCATGAGATGGTGAAAATATCTCCCCATCCTCAACAACTCGCTCCAAACTTGAGAGAGGGGGAGGCAGCGAAGAAGCAATCAATATAATGTCCCGTTTGTACCAGAGGATGAACTGCCCCATTACGTCTCTGAGTAACACCAGCCCCTCGGAAGTTGCGTAGTCTATCCTCCACTACATGAACTCGGGCTTCACGGTATGCACCTCGACCCTAGTGTAGTCCGGCGGTATCTTATTATTGTGGTGTAAGCCACCGTGAGGATGTGCCACACCCATTGCCACCTCCATCTCAATGTTCTGCCGGCCGCTAAGAAACACCAAGGTGCAACTAGTTGGTTCCCATATGCGATCAATGGGGGTTGTGGCTGCAGTGGAACCTTGGCTGCTAGGAACTTCTGGAGGGCTGCCAACTAATGCTAGTTCTCCCAGCGGTGCCATTAATGTTTGTGGCTCCGTAGACAGTCCTTGCTCCTCCATCACCTTCGCAACTAGAGCCTTCACTTGGAGCTCAAGATTAGCCTCCCGGTCTCTGCCATGTTTCTTGTACATGTGCCTATCCTCTTCGAATCCATGCTTCTAGGTCATCCTTTTCCCTAGCCCCCTGGTGCGGCCTATGTGCTCGTTGTTTCCCAAGTCAAGGCTAAGCTCGTCCCTCTCTTTGAAAGGATTGAATGAGCCCTTCTTCTTGTCTTCAGCATATTTCAGTATCCTTGATACTACCTCTTGGGTCTCTGGCTTATCAAACTTAAGATTACCGCCGGATGATTCTGTACTCGTATATATCCAATTCCTTGAGCGTACCTTCAAATTCTTCACATCGATATCCCCAGAAGCTGCGGCCTCTTCATCCATCTTCCTAAACTGCTCTTCCTTGGTATAGTAGCCACCGGGGCCTAGATGATGGTTGTGTTCCTCTTCGCTAGCCCTAGATTTTACGGGCACTAAGCTGCAATGCCTCCGGTGAAGTCTTCTGAGCCACGAGCTCCTCCAATTGACTAGGAGTTATGTTGCCAAACTCATTGAAGGGAGTTAACCCCTTTTGGATATACTTCTTGTTGAGCTCCGACCTCCAACGTCGGAATGACTCTCCCATGATCTGGAAAGCATTTTTTACCAGTTCTTGTTTACCCTCCGGAAATCTAAAATTGAGCTTTAGCTGCTTATCTCATAGTTCATCCTTTTTCTTCTCTAGTACCTCTTTCTAGTTAGGGATTGTTGGGTTCAATTTATCTTTTAATAGGGCCCCGATCGCATTACGGAATCATCCTCTGAATTCCTTCTGCTCAAGGATCTCCCCTGCTGGCCCAACCTCCATTATCACATAACATGCCTTATCTGGATATTGGTTTGCTTTTCTATCCCCTTGTTTCCTCTTTCGCTTGATAGTTGTGTTCGTGGTTGTGTCTTGAGGTTGTGGAGTAGAGGCCTCAATGTCCGTCTCTGTAGTTGTTGCCTCTGCTCTCCTTTCCTCTACTCTGTCTTGTCCGGCGAGATGTCGCGGACGTTGACGTCGTCTTTTTCAAGTTTCAGGAGGGACCTGTATATACGATGGGTCAAAGTGTTAGCAGAGGTAACACAGCCAAAGCTTTAGCAAAATTTACAAGCTAAGGTTGTATCCCTACCTCCTCATTCGGGTCAAAATCCTTGTCCAAATCTTCCTCTGTTGGCCTACTTTTGGCTTCATGTGGGAAAGAATCCTCGGGACTTATATATCCCTCTTCTGCGTCCTCGTCGTCATCATCTTCATCATCATCATCCTCTTCTTCGCCTTCAGCAGCCTCTCCAACTCTTCCCTCTGCTCCCCCTTCCTCCTCGTCGCACTGCTCCTGAGTAAGCATCACTTCTAGATCATTTTCTAACTCATTATCGAACTGCTCCTAAGTAAGCTGGTCCTCTAGTGCTTGCTCTTCATAGGTTAGCTGCTCATCATGCTCGGGGCATCGGGCTGCACTGTATGCTGTCCGCGACCTTATTTCGTGTTTTGTTCTAATAGATACAAGAAAGTGTGCTTTAGGTACGCGAGAAGGTATAAGAAATCAAAAAGGTCTATAAAACAAATTAGTCCTATAAAACAACAATATATATAAAAATGAGTAATAGCGGTAGTAGAGGCCTCAGAAACATGTCAATCATCATTTGATCATGAACTTAGAGCATCAAGGCATCGTAACAGAGAAGAGAGGAGAAGGTAATGTAGGGGTGACTGATAATGATGCTAAGTTCCTCATAAGTTCTTGATCATCAGCTCATATTCCATATAATGTATGGACTTGGACAATTTTATCATCGGTAAAACAAAGGAGAGGAGAGGGGAGATTTGGCAAAAAAAAAAGCAATAGCTGTTTAGCAAACATAGAGCAGCAGCTAATGGCAAAAATAGTCAAAAAAACAGCAGCATTGGTCTCATTATTAGCAGAAAATCGTTGAACTAGTGACCATATATATTACTGACTATATAACAAACTGTTGCCATATGGTTGGAAGACCCCTGCAGATCCACCAAGCAACAGCTACTTAACAAACGTATATATGCTCACTATTAACAAACATAGAGAGAAGAATAGTAGAGTACAGAGGAGTAGGAGTAGTAGAGTAGAGAGAAAAAGAGTAGTAGAGTAGAGAGGAGTAGGAGTAGTAAAGTAGAGAGGAGAAGAGAGAAGAGAGGAGTAGGAGTAGTAGAGTAGAGAGGAGAAGAGAGTAGATCTGCATATCATTTAATACAGTATTTATTCCTAGGAGTAAAAATATAACAAAGCAAATTTTGGACGTTTATGGTGCTGGTCCACTTTGTTCTATTAATAAGTCATATTAATAATGCTAGGACTACGCATGGAATAATTTTAACACGAGGGGTAGAGATTTTCTATCTATTAGCAAAAAGGACAAAAAAAATTCTACTAGATATTGTTTCTCTCACTAGCAGTTGGGATGGGACCTGACCAACTGTGAACCTATCTGTCCCCTGCCGGTCTACGGTCCTGGTCCCAGGCCCGGGCCTTGTCTCGCCCTGTTGGCAAATGGGGAGCAGCAACACAAACACAGCAGCACACACGCTAGCTGGGCATGTACGTAGATGTAGCCCCCCTCCCTGGTATCCAAATCATTCGTTTGCTCTATTTCATGGGGTCCCAGTGGCACGGCATTTGAGCTCCGATCCAACCCCAAGCTGGGAACCATTTTATTAATTAAACGAAAACATTTTAAATAATGCATTACGACCAGCTGGTATCCAAATGCACAAGTAAGTACCAATACAAGCGTCCCTTTCAACCTAGGACGCTTGGAGTCTCGTAACCCCAAGCTGGTATCCAAATCCACATTTTAAGTAATACGTACTATAATACAAGCGTCCCTTTGAACCTGCAGTTTATGCCCCGTGCGCTGCTGCCGCCTCGTCCGTGCATGTCCGGCGAGTGGAACACATACGGATATGGATGCCACACGCACACCACACTACTCGGCTCCGAACACCTGTCGTCGTGTAGATAGTGCATGCATGTCACGGCCAGGCTGGGCCAGCCCGCTTGGTTGAGCTGTTTCAAATTCAAAGGCTGCACTGCAGGTCTGCAGCTGCTTGAACCAAGCACCAGGACGGATGCATGCACGCGACGCAGGCACAGCGCACAAGCACGGATGACCGAACGAGAGGGCCAGGGACCGCTGCACTGCATTGTGTGTGCTTGCTTTGTCCGAGAGGAAAAGAGGCCGAACACAGCAAAAAAAAAGTGGCCGCAGCGCATGAGACCAACGGGAAGGGACTCATGCTCGTGGTCCACACCAGTGCACCACCCGCCACGTGCAGCTACATAGGAGTAGTACTCCTATACATTTTCGTTCCAAAAAAACATACTCCTCCACAGCAAAAACGTACTCCTCCTCCAGAGTAGTAGAGCACTGCGCCTCTGACGGAGCTCATATTCACAACTGTCCTAAACGGCCTTCCAACGCTCGAAAATATTAGGCAAACAATAGAAACATATCCACAAGTGTTGTATGCATAATAAGTTGCTCTTAGTGCGGGTTTCCAAATTAACGGACATCCAACGCTAAAATGGCCAAATCAAGATGCTAGATAAGTGTGACAGAACCAAGACAATAATCTAAGGTTTTAGTTCTACAAGTTGAAGATCAAGATTTTATTGCTAATATTCCAACAGGAACGATAACAGAGTTTTTATACAAAACTAAATAAAACAGCTGACAAAGCAATATAGCCAACAGTAGATGGAATAAAATCAAGATAGATTTGCTACCTGATCAAAATGAAACAACAGCACAACTAAAGCCTAGAGTATGGTCTGAACTGTCACAGCAATCTCACTTTGTCCCTTTATCATCATTGAGCAACAAACCTTGCTCAAGCACACAATTTGCCCCCAAATAATAGTAAGCAAAAATTGCAGGCTATAAATATGAACGGTCCAAGAACGATCACACTTTCCCCAAATAATAGAAGCACATCCATTTAACACGTGACCTAGCTGATAATCACTACAACTCAGGATATATGAAAAAAAGTCACTTCACTCAGGATTCACCCTATCCGTGACACCACTACAACTCTAGAAACACGTCCATTTAACACGCGACCTAACTGATAATCAGCCTTCATTTTTTCAAGAAATTCATCAGGTAGTCATGCACTGGAACTGAATATACATATATGCACATTTATCTATTGTCAGTGATGTATACTAAAAAATCGACAGTCAGTGCTGAGCTCGCAAGTGATTCCAAGGATATTTTAGCCAAATCGGCAGTCAGGGCAGTAGGAATGGAGGAGAAGGCGAGGTTGGGGGTGCATACCTATAGAAGACCTGGCCAAGAAAGGGATGGCGGCGGCAGCGAGCACGGGGCAGGGATGTCGAGGTCGGAGAAGACCCCCATGTCAGAAGCAAAGGTCGGAGATGGGGAGCATGCACGGACGCCGACACACACGACCACCAAGGGATGGCGGCGCAGTGGGACGGCGCCCTCAAACCCTAGCATAGGGGGCCGGGAGAGCTCAAGGTCGTAGATCGACGAGCCGACGACCGGAGCGGGGGAGGTCAGGGTTGGAGATGTGGCGGCGGCGGGCTGGCCGGCCGAAAGGCTCTCAAACCCTAGCCGCGTGGCGGCACGGGGATTGCCGACGATGGGGCCCGGGGGCACGGAGATGGGGTGGCGGCGTCGGTGTGGTGACTTCATGGACTGCGTCAGCGGTGGCGAGGTCAGGGAGGAGGAGGCGTTGGCGGCGTCGAAGGAAACTTTGGCAGCCTACCGGCGACGTAGAGGAAGAATAGCGCCCGGACTTAGAAAAATTCCGGCCTCCCACGGGCTCTAGTTTATATACCGAAGGTTATTTGTAGGGGCGGCTCCTGAGTTAGCCACCCCTACAAATCGATTTGTAGGAGCGGTTCCTGAGTTAGCCGCCCCTACAAATATTTTTCAATTTATTTTAATTACTAATTCTGTAATTCATTCATATATAAAGAACACAATAAAAAATTATATATTAGTTTTTTTATTATTCTATATATATAAATATATGTATATATAAACAATTTTATTATATATATAGATATAATTCTATATTTTCTTCTTTACAAAAACAATATTTTAAAAATTAAAATTTGTATTTCAAAACAACTAATAAAATTTTAGGACACTAAATTACCTCAAATAAAAATTTTGTAAACATCAAAGTTGTAGAACTCATCAAGATGTACAACTTATATTTTGGTCATCTTTTTATTTGACAAAATTTGAAAAGTTCAAATTTTGAATTTCAATAGATGGCAACTTCAAACAAGATTTTTAAACCTTAAATGATTTCAAATAAGAAAGTCATGAACATAAAAGTTGTTGAACACATCAGTATCTACAACTTTTATTTTGGTCATCTTTTCATTTGACTAAATTTGAACAGTTCAAATTTTGAATTTTAATAAATGACAACTTCAAACAAGATTTTGAAACCTTAAATGATTTCAACTAGAAAAGTCATGAACATAAAAGTTGTTGAACTCATCACTATCTACAACTTTTATTTTGATCATTTCCTTATTTAATAAAGTGTTAGTAAACATTGTTCACAAATCCACATATCACTCATAGTTTCACAAACTATACGAAAGACATGTTGATTTATGAATAATGTTTACTATCACTTTGTCAGATGAAGAAATAACCAAAATAAAAGTTGTAGATCTTGATGAGTTATACAACTTTGGTATTCATCACTTTTTCAGCTGAAATCATTTGGTGTTTCAAAATCTTGTTAGAACTTGTCATTTTTTTAAAATTTAAAATTTTGAATTGCTCAAACTTTGTCAAACGAAAAGAATGACCAAATCAACATAGTAACTTGATAGGCATGATTTTAGAAAATTTTAGAAAAAAAAACCATCACATTTGGAGTTAGTATGAGGAAGAAAGACTAGTTACAAATTTTACTCAAGGATTAAAAAGAAAAATCACAACTGTTCATGATGATCAATGATGAACAAGTGTGATTTCTCTTTTAAATCTGTGGCTGAAACTTGTAACTAGTTTTTCTCCCTCATACTAACTCCAAATGGGATGGTTTTTCTCCTAAAATTTTCTAAAATCATGCTCTATCATTTTAGTCTAGTCATCTATCTTTGTCACTAATTTTGGACAATTCAAATTTAGAATTTCAGAAAATGACAACTTCAAACCTGATTTTCAACCACTAAATGATTTCAGTTGTAAAGGTGATGAATATAAAAGTTGTAAAACTCGTCAAGATCTCCAACTTTATTTTGGTCATTTCTTCATTTCATAAAGTGCTAAGTGCTTGTTTTAAGTATTTCAATAGTAGTTTGGACATGTTGCAGTAGTAATAAGTGTATGTTTCAAGTGTTTGCGTGTTACATCTGTTTTAGTAGTAATAGAGTGGATGTTGCAATAGGTTCATCTGGGTGTTGCAAAGGGTAGTCTCACACACATACATAAATGTAGTCTCACACACATACATAAATATATAGTCTCACACACATATATAAATATATAATCTCACACACATGCATAAATGAAGTCTTACAAACACACACTTACACAAACACTTCACGTTCAACAACTAGCTAGCCCGCTGTAATGGCTTTTCCCTTGACACATTTTCGTTCCCATGGCAATATGTCTTTGGGCAGGTTCTTTTCCACAACACTGATCTTCTTAGGAAAGTCTATGAATAGCAGCATCTCATTGTAGTTATTATAAGCTTCAACATCATCCACACCATCAACTCCGATAATGTGCTACTTTCCGGAGACAACCACGTGCTTTGTCTTCTTCTTCGGGGGGAGGTTACTTTGTGGGTCAGGCATATAGAAAACTTATGCGACACGTTAACCGAGCACCCAAGGGTCATCTTGGTAGCCTAGATTCTCGAGGTCCAGGACTCTCAATCTGATCTCGTTCAGTTGGTGTTGTTTGATCCAGCAACATCGAAATAGGGCCACCGTTATATCCCTTCCATAGTCAAGTTCCCATATCTCTTCAATGATGCCAAAGTATTTGATCTTTCACCTCACTTCATCGAGAGCTTCTATTCAAATGTCACTATTTTGGTTCACATATTTACTATTCTTTGTGTGGGTATAGTACGTGTACCCATTGATGTCATAAGCTTTCCAAGATGTCACTTGTCTCGATGGCCCCTCCGCCAACCTACTGATGGTAATAGAGTCTATGGTTTCTTCAGGCGGTATGTTTTGGTCCTTCAACCATGTAGTTAGTCGTTGCTTGTGCTATTTCATGACCCAATCATCTGAACAACCATTTCTCTCCGTCATAATGATAGCCAAGTGTTCATCAATGTACGGTTGCATCAGTTGTGTACTCTGCAAGACACTATAATGCGTCTGACTCACTTCTTTGTAATCATGGTCGATGAACACTTTTCTACCACTGGTGCCCTTCCCAGCCAGCCTACCCTTGTGACAAAAATCGGGTTTACCAATCCCTTTCTTTACTTTTAGGTACTCTTGACAGCACTCGATGACTTCTTTAGTACTGTAACCCTCTATCATGAAGCCATCTAGGTATGCTCGATTATGCACGGATCGGCTTAGAACCGACATGAACCGCTCGTAGGACCATATTTCATGCAAGTAGCAAAGGCCCAACGCCTGTATCTGATGAACCATGTGAATCATGAGATGTGGCATTATATCAAAAAAGCAGGAGGTAAACACATCTCTAGTTGGTTTTGTGTCTCCACCACAAAATCATGTAGGTCACTATGCTCTTTCTTGCCATTGTCTTCTGTGAGATCTTCGAAAAGAAGTAGCACATGCGGGTGATAGCCATTTTCAAGAACTCTAGCTTTATAGCCCTGATTGCAATAGGTAGAAACACTATCAGCATCACATGACAATCGTGAGCCTTGCAGTGTGTTATTGACAAGTCCTTCATCGACACTAGCTTCTTCACATTCGTTAAAAACCCAGTTGGGACTTTGACCCCCCTCAGGAAAGTGCATATAACTCTCTTCTCTTTTGGTGTTAGGTTGAAGCACGCCGCAGGCAGAGTGTATTTTCCATTAGCCTCAGGTACCGGGTGCAGCTGTGACATCACGTTTAGCTACACCATGTCTTTCCGTGATTTCAGACCATCCTTTGACTTGCCTATGTCCATCAAGGTAGCAATGAGATTCTCAAAGACATTCTTCTGCACGTGCATAGCATCAATGGCATGGGGGACATCCAAGTCTGGCCAATAAGGCAGATACTGAAAGAAGATCGATTGTTTCTTGAAAGGTACGCCTTCGACAGGAGGTGTGCTTCTATCTCTGTTCGTCCCATCCGGATTCTTCTTTCTATAGACGACACATATGTTTTTCACCATTCTGTACACGTGTTCTTCGTTATACGTCTCTCCGGAGCGGGTTCAATCTCTGGAGTGTTGTCATAAAATCTAAAGAACAATTTGCTATGGTACTTGTGACTTACCTTTAAGAAGCGTCGGTTCCTTAGGTAAACTATCTTCTTGGATGCATCCAAGAACACCCATGTAGTACCATCCAAGCAAACTAAGCATCCCGTCTTCCCTTTGATCTATCCAGACAAAGCAAACAACGTGGGGTAATCATTGGTAGTAACAAATATTATTACTCTACATATGAAGTCCTCCTTTCGGAATGCATCGTACATCGGCTCCCCATGTCTCCATAGCCTCTCCATTTCTTGCATCAAAGCCTTGAGGAACACGTCTATATCAATGCCTGGTTGTTTAGGGCTATAAATAAGAATAGTGAGGAGAAGGTACTTTCTCTTCTGACACAACCATGTTGGGATGTTGTACATGGTCAAGATCACTGGCCAAGTGTTGTGGTCGCTCATCCTCTCATTGAAGGGATTCATTCCATCGGTGCTCAAGCCAAACCGTACATTTCTTGGGTCATCGCTGAATTCTTTGTGCTTCTCATCGATCCTTTGCCACTGACTACAATCAGCCGGGTGTGCAATCTTATCATCATCCACTTACACTCATCATCCCATCATGTCATGAGTGCAGCTTCTTTAGGGTTTAGGAAGATACGTCTCAAGCGGTCGGTCACTGACAGGTACCACATTACCAAGGCAGGAATTCTTCTCTGCTTTGCATCGTTGCCTAATGGAGTGTCCTCTGGGGGCTGAGATTCTTGTACCACCTTTTTTGTACCCTTCTTATTTCTCTTTTTCCCTGTGGAGGCTTCATCCCCACCATAAAAGTCATTGTTCTTGTACCGGCTGGCCCCACACTGGGGACATTTATCCAGTGACTTGAACATTTCACCACGAAAAATGATACAGTGGTTGGAGAATGCATGGATTTTTTTCAACCCCCATTGTCAATGGACTTATGACCTTCTTTGCTTGGTATGTATTGGCGGGAACTGAGTTTGGTTGTGGTGGCACCCATGATAGGAGACGCAATAGATCATTGAAACTATAGTCTGACCAGCCATACTTAGCCTTCAGGATGAGTAGCTCAAGCACAAAACATAGCAATGTCCAATGTGTCGGACAACCCTTTTCAACACCATACACAGTCTCCTTTGATGCTTTTGTCACCCTTTCCAAATTTTCTAGACCTTTTGGGCTCTTTAGTAAAATCTCTGGTCCAAGGATCCAAATCATTTCCTCCAAATCATCAAAATCATCTTCATCACCAACACGTGCTCCCCCATCATTATTAGCACCACCTTCGTCGTTACCATCCCAACCACCAGCATCACCACCTCGTTCATTGCCAAACTCAGGATCCATTTGTACATCAAGCTCTTCTAAGTATTGGGACAGGTATTCTAGGGTTTCGGTGTCGTCTTCTTCATCATCGTCGTCATTATCAACAACCGTTGTTTCACCATGATGAATCCACACTATGTAGTCCTCAACAAATCTTCGCACAATCAAATGTTCTCTGATGATACTCACATCTGTCCATGCCATAAGGTTCTTGCAATCTTTGCAGGGACAAATAATTGTATCCTTATTCTCTGTCAACGTCGCTGCATGCTTCTCTGTGGCTTCAATAAATTTGTCTACCTCTTCACGGAAACCTGCCTTGAACCTTAACGAACCATACATCCAAGACTTCCTGTACTCCATCTTTTAAAACACAACAATCAAAGAAAATACATTAAAGGACTACTAATTCAGATATATATATATGTAAAGGAATCAAATTAATAATTAACTACTTCACAATAATTCTATATACTTCAGATATATATAAATATAAAATAAAATTACATGAAGCATATCAAACACACACCATGGTAGAGGGTAATTTATTAATGGCCTATTTATCAATAAATAATTAAAAATGTATATTTATTAATTAGAATAAATAATTTCAAAGACAACAATTTGCAACAATTAATATTTTACCCACTACTTTTCATGCAAACCCTATTCCAATTTCATGAAACATAAATTTACAAATTGAAAATTAAAAAAAACAAACCCTAGATCTAGATCTAAATCTATTTGTACATGAAACATACATAAAACTAGGGTGTAATCTCAACTAAAATCAAGCAAGATCGACTAATAAATGGTGTAATCTCATTTATCTAACTAATTTACACTAATAGCTTCAAAACTAGAGTCTAATTTGCTTCGTACAAAGCTCAAGCACCATAGAAGAGAGAGAAAGCAAAACTCTAATTATGATCACTAACCAACCATTAAAACTTCAAATAAAGGCTTGGAATAGCATTTTCTTACCATGTACAACCTCTCCACCAAAGTATTTGAGATCAAAACCTCCCCCCATAGTAGAGCAATTTTTTGGAGGAGCCCAAGGCCTCCCAACCTTTTTTGCTCGTGTTGGAGAGAGTGGCCCAAGGTGAAAAAAGGTGGCTGCTATATATACAGCGGGCATTTGTAGGGGCGACTAGTGATTCAGATGCCCCTACAAATGGACACAGCAGGGGCGGCTGATAATAGCCGCTCCTACAAATCGACGCATTTATAGAGGTTGCTCGTATTACCAGCCGCCCCTACTATGCTATTTGTAGGGGCGGCTGCTGTGCTGGGGCCCGAGCACGTCATTGTAGGGGCTGCTCTAATGCCAGCCGCTCCTAAAAAAGCTCCGTTGCTACAAACTGTTTTTCACGTAGTGAGGTGTAGAGTAGACAACATGGAGCAGGGAGTAGTCATTGGCACATGGCGTGGCGCTCCAGCATCCGCTCAGCTCTGAAAGCACTGGCCGGAGCTATTGAACCAAACTTTATGTCATATATAAAAGTTTTGTCGGTTCGTTTGGAATACACGTTGGAGCTGCCGTTATAAAACATGGGAAGATAGATCAGCCCCTTGCACGGCTGCAACCACACCAACTATAGCTTCGCCCAAGCCCAATGGCAGTGGAGATAGTTGAGTCATACATGGTGCTGCCCGGCGAGGCGACGCCCAAGCACCGGCTTTGGCTCTCCGTCTTCAACCTCGTCCAGAGCAGGAGCCACACTCCCCTGGATTACTTGTGACACGCCTGCTCTGGTTCGGCCACCTTCTCGCCGGACATCCTAAAGGCAGCTCTGTCCAAGGCGCTTGTTCCCTGTTAGTTCCCAAAGATCACCTAGAGTAGCATCTAGTCGGGTGGTTCTTTGTATTTGGGATGAACAAGTAGAAATCCTAATAAACCGTTCTACAGAGTGATAGAGAGAGGAGAGTGGATGGGAGTGTACAGACCATCGGAGGGCGTCGTCGAGGAGGATCCAGCCATCTCTTTCGGTCAGTGAAGCTCTGTGCACGGGCAGCGATGGTCGGAGAAGAGACGGTGATGACGGTGGCGGCTTCCCGTCGCTGGTTGCGCACCCTATTGAGATAGGACTCAGGGTTTGTTGGTGGGGCGGAGTGACTCACAGCAAACCTCGTACAATGAGGCACCAACCCCCACCACTTTATATAGGGCAGTGCGACGAGGGGCCACCAACCATGTAGGGTTGGGCGCCCCCGATCAGGGCGCGTGACCAAGGCCCAATAGGCTGTTGGGCTTATTGGCTGGGAGATCATTCCAACATTCTCCCCCTTGATCTCACACTATTACTTTTATCTTTAAACTTTAAACTTCAATCCTTTTCTCCTTTCTCATTCCTTCACAGATGATGCATAGAGCATGTTTCATCGTCACGGTCAATCGCTGATAGATTTAACAGCTATAATGCACGTCTCTGATCTGAAATAGATACTTTAACTTTTGGGCCCTTTATAGTCCAGGAATCATAGGCTTTCCCATAAATCCATGCCGGCTACATGTTCTCCAAACACGTTGGGTGGTAAGCCTTTTGTAAGCGGATCCGCGAGCATCATTTCGGTACTTATATGCTCAAGACTTATCATTTGATCCCGGACTCTATCCTTCACAACATAATACTTTATGTCAATGTGTTTGGTAGCACCACTTGACCTATTGTTGTGAGCATACTGTACTGCTGGATTATTATCGCAGTATAACTTTAGTGGTCTATTGATGTCGTCAACCACTTTCAAACCGGGTATGAACTTCTTTAGCCAGTTCACCTGCCCCGATGCCTCATAACAAGCTACAAACTCAGCATACATTGTGGACGATGTAGTGATAGTTTGCTTTGAGCTTTTCCATGAAATAGCTCCTCCTGCGAGAGTAAATACATATCCTGACTTGGATTTTCTATCATCTCCCACATAATCAGAATTCGAGTACCCCACCAATTGGAGAGATTCTGATCTTCTATACGTCAACATGAGGCCTTTCATACCTTGCAAATATCGCAAGACTTTCTTTACCAATTTCTAGTGTTCCATTCCTGGATTACTCTGAAATCTGCCAAGCAACCCGGTAACAAAAGCTAAGTCAGGGCGCGTACATACTTGAGCATACTGTAAGCTTCCGACAGCTGAAGCATATGGAACCACTTTCATTTGATTGAGCTCATACTAGTTCCTAGGGCATTGAAAATCCCCATATCTGTCGCCCTTGACTATAGGAGCAGGCGATGGACTACATTTATGCATACTGAATTTCTTTAAAACTTTTTTCTATGTATGCCTTTTGTGACAGTCCTAATACCCCCTTTCTTCTATCTCGGTGAATTTCTATACCCAAAACATATGATGCTTCACCAAGGTCTTTCATGTTAAACTTTGAGGACAAAAACTTATTTGTCTCCTGTAGTAGACTCACATCACAACTAGCAAGTAGAATGTCATCCACATACAGAACGAGGAAAATAAATCTCCCATTCTTAAACTTTGCATAAATGCAATTGTCCTCAACATTCTCTTTAAACCCAAAATTCTTTATTGTTCTATCAAACTTCAAGTTCCACTGTCTTGAAGCTTGCTTCAATCCATAAATGGATTTCTTTAGGCGGCAACCCATTCTTTCCTAGTTTTTCTATTCTCCTCCTCAAAATATGGCCTAAACGACAGTGCCATAATTTCGACGATACATTAGGAGTTCTCTTTCGTTTTCTGTTTGCATTGTTCGATGAGGATACTTTCTCATTCACATCACATACGGAATTCACATTTTCATGAAGCGATAACAAATAAAGCTTGTCTTGTCGGAAGGCAAGACCAATACATCTATTATTAATCAATATCT
Source organism: Miscanthus floridulus (assembly GCF_019320115.1). Lineage (NCBI taxonomy): Eukaryota > Viridiplantae > Streptophyta > Magnoliopsida > Poales > Poaceae > Miscanthus > Miscanthus floridulus. The sequence goes on from NC_089593.1 coordinate 70,746,957, forward strand.
AACATTTGCCATTTCCAAAATGGCAATCATAACTATCGTGGTCCAACTTTGAAACACTAATCAAGTTTCTTTGCAAAGAAGGTACATAAAGAACATCTCTAAGAAAAAGTATGAAGCCATCAGCAAGCTCTAGCGGAAGATCACCAATGGCCTCAACATCTGCTTGTACTCCAATTGCGACTTTAATGAAACTTTCGCTTCTTTGCAAAGTTCTCATCGAACGAAATCCCTGTAAAGAATTAGCAACATGAATAGTTGCACCTGAATCAATCCACCAAGTAGATTTTGAAAACTTGACATACAAGGATTCATTTACGAACGTAATAATGTTCTCACCTTTCTTTTTCATAATCATCTTTAGGAAATCAGGACAATTTTGCTTGTAATGTCCCCTGCCCTTACAATGAAGACATTGATCTTTATCCACTGGGAATTGCTTGTTCTTAGACTATTGTATGGGACCCTTTCTAGGTGACTTGGAGGAAGAGTTGTTATTATAGTTCTTTTTCTTATTATCTTTTAGGTAGTTGATAGTACCACCCTGTGAAACTTTTATTCTTTCCTCCTCCTGCACACACATGGCTATGAGCTTTTCTAAATCCCATTTCTCGGGCTGTATGCTGTAATTAACAACAAAAGTGTCAAATTCTTTTGGCAAATAAGCAAAAATCAAATGAATAAGAAACTCATCCTTGAGAGCCAAATCCATTGGTTTGAGCTTAGATGCCAAATTGCTCATTCTCAGTATGTGCTCTCTAATGCCACTGCCGCCACCAGAGTACCTTTCTGTCACTAGCTGCTTGATCAGCTAGGTTGCATATGTCTTTGAAGAGCCAGCTATTTATTCTTTCTAGGTACTCTGTGACCGTATCACAGTCTAGAATTGAGCCCACTATTGTAGGCTCAATTGTATTCTTTATCACAGCCAAACATTTCTTATTGGCTGTGACCCACTTTCTATGTTTAAGGTCAAAAGACATCTTAACGGGAGCAAAGTCCCGCTCTCTGTTCTGCCATGCAACATCAGTCTCATCAGTCTCCCTCACCGGTGCCTCAGGTTCTTTGGGACACGGTGTGGTGAATACTCAGTCAACCTCAGCCAAGATGAAGGCCAAGTCGATCTTTTTCTTCCATTCAATGTAGTTACCCCTTTGAGAGTTGGGATATCTTTGATATAAGCCATCAAGGAGTATCCTACTAAAAACACAATTTCTCTTTAAAGTGAGAACATAATATAATAACAACAATTGCATGCCTTAGTTTCAAGGTTGATCAAAATTAAAACATACAATTTATCATTTTACACTAATTCTACATCACCGTTGCGCAGAAATAGAATTAATGTATGACAAAAAATCATAATACAATTATAATATTGCCATTAATCAACGTTGGTCAGAATAATAACAATATTATAATCAACTCATATTTATCTATTGGCTCTTAAAATCAAATTCTCCTGTTGGTTCGAATTTAATTAAAAGACGATAACAACTTTAAATACGCAGCGGAAACATTAATAAATCTCATAATTCTATTTTCCACAAACTCTTAAAATATTGTACTGTTCTCCGAACAAAATTATCGTTGGACAAAATTATACAGAGATTTGCATCGAAATGCAATTCAAATTCATCTAATATGCATCAAATTGTTTTATGCAAAATAAGAAAATTAAAAAACTATGACTGTACTATTTATTTGGCCATTTCGGCCCGATGCCTGGCGCGGCCCGTAGCCTGTTTGCCAAACGTGGCCTGCGCTGCTGCGCTCACGGCCCAGTTCCTGTGCGACCCAAATAGCGCGTGCGCGGCTCCCCCGCGCCCAGGCCTTAACATGGGCCTGGGCTGGGATTCTGTCCACCCGCCTGGGCCTAATCCGGCCTGGGTGCCTGCCATCCGCCGGATGCGATCCGACGGTCGTCCGCGCGAGTCGAGCGAAACAAAAAACGCCACGGTCGCCGCACCCCTGAAACCCGAAACAACATTTTGCCTCTGCCCTTTCTCTCACAGCACCGCTCGCGGTCCAGCCATGGAAGGAGCAGTAGCCATCCATGATTGCGGACTAGAGGTGCAAAGTCGGCGCCGCCGTTGGGCTTTTCGTCGGCGCGCGCGCTCGCCCGTGGCTGAGCGGGCCACTGCTGAGTAGCCTGGCGATGGTGCCCTGTCCCGCGCGACGGCGGTCTCATCCCGCGTGGCATCCAGTGCGACGACAGGCGGAGGTGACGGCGCAGGGGATCCCCAGGTAGGAGAAAACTCCTTCCAATCTGTCCTTTCTTTCTTGATTCGAGATCACAGTTAGGGTTAGGGTTGCGGTCTGTTCTTTCCCGATCTGATCTGGATCGATCAAACTTTCTCTCTTTTTTTCATGTCTCCGATCTAGATCTACGAACTAGACAGGGCTCCGATACCATTGTTAGTTCCCAAAGATCACCTAGAGTAGCATCTAGTCGGGTGGTTCTTTGTATTTGGGATGAACAAGTAGAAATCCTAATGAACCGTACTACAGAGGGATAGAGAGAGGAGAGTGGATGGGAGTGTACAGACCATCGGAGAGCGCCGTCGAGGAGGATCCGGCCATCTCTTTCGGTCGGTGAAGCTCTGCGCACGGGCAGCGATGGTTGGAGAAGAGTTGGTGAAGTCCGTCGATGCAGTGGCGGTGCAGTGAGGCCGACGGTGATGATGGTGGTGGCTTCCCGTCGCTGGCTGCGCACCCTGTTGAGATCAGACTTATGGTTTGTTGGTGGGGTGGAGTGGCTCACAGTGAACCTCGTACAATGAGCCGCCGGCCCCCACCACTTTATATAGCGCAGTGCGACGGGGGTCAACCAACCATGTAGGGTTGGGTGCCCCCGATCAGGGCGTGTGACCAAGGCCCAATAGGCCATTGGGCTTATTGGCTGGAAGATCATTCCAACATTCCCTTCTATCTCGTGGTAGGCCACCTTGGATCCGACAGCTCTGGCCGCCCTGAGATCCACTGCACCGACGACGGGGTACTCTTTGTCACCGCTCGCACGGACGCCACCCTCGACAAGTTGGGAAACCCCGTCCTGTCGGAGGAGCTGCGGCAAATGCTAGTCCTGATGGCCGAAGCCGATGACCACGCCGACGTCTTGGCCATGTTCCAGGTGATGCCTCTCGCTGCAGCATGCATGCAATGGCGCAAGCATTATAAATATATTCCCTTCCGGCGATGGCGTAGCGTAGCTCGCAACGACCGCTGATGTCATCCTAGTTGTCCACCACGCATCATCGCAGGTGACGTTCTTCGAGTGTGGTGGGGTGTGCCTCGGCACGGCAATCCACCACATGGTGTGTGACGGCCGCGCAGGTGGCAACTTCATGCAGATGTGGGCTGCCATTGCGAGGGGTGACAGCGAGGCGGCCATGTCGTTGCAGCCATGCCTCGACCGCACGCTGCTCCGTGGACATTCGCCACCGGCAGTGCGCTTCCAGCACCCCGAATGTTGGCGTAATCATAGGTTGGCACCTTCGAGCAGCTATGGCAGGATGGGCGGGAGACGCCAAATTCAAACTACAGAGTGGAGCGGGCAACTGACCGGTGGTGACCGCGCTCAGGAGATCGTGGATGTCGTCGTGTGTAGGTAGCGCAAGGCGGTTGTATCTTTTCATTTTTGAATTAGCCTGTGTGTAATAGCTAGTTAAGCTAAGAGAACGCTGGTGTGTGTGTCTCCTTCTGTCATTTTTGTATTCTAAAAGAGATGTAAACTGCTATCTGAGAAAAATAGCTCTAACCTCTGGAACACAGTGGTTTTAGCGTGTTCCTCCACTGTTCTTCGTGTTCTTAGGTAGCCACTGAGAAATCTGGTGCTTGTGATCGATTCTTGTTTCTACACGTGGTATCAAAGCCGAATCACAACCCAGAAGTGTTGCGTGCGTTGAGTTGATCATTCCGCGATGAGTGATCGGAGTTTTGGAGGCGACGACGGCGGCAGTCGTGGCGATCATGGGCAGTACAACTACCCTCCATTGACGGCCACGAACTACACAAGCTAGAGCATTCGAGTCTAGGTAATCATGGAGGATCAAGGCATCTGGGAGGTGGTAGAACCACCTGAGGGGACGTCGATGGCGCAGATGGCAGATCAGAGCAGCAAAGACAAGAAGGTGCAGGCGCATCTATTGCAGTGCTTGTCGGATGATCTACTGATGTAGGTGGCAAAGAAGAAGATGGGCAAGGAGGTTTGGGATTGCCTAAAGTCAAGATTCGTGGGTGCGGAGCGTGTCAGGGATGCACGGCTCCAAACGCTCAAGAGCGAGTTTGATGCTCTGAAGATGGGGGAAGATGAGGCGCTCGATGATTATGCAGGAAAGCTGACTGGCATGTCAGTCAAGTTCAGCAATTTTGGCGGCATGTTGGAGGATATGGCGATGGTGAAGAAACTATTCGACACTGTCTCGGAGAAATTCATCAATGTTGTTTTTGGCATAGAGCAATTCTATGATCTCAAGACAGTGCAGTTCGAAGAAGCAGTGGGGCATTTGAAGACCTTTGAAGAGAGAACTCGGTGGGGAGCAGGGAGTTCGAAGACTAAAGGTGGGCAGTTACTCTTCACTCAGTCAGAGTGGGAGGAGAGGCAGAGGAAGGCCACCGGTGATTCGTCGGGTAGAAGCAGAACATCGGAGGGCAGCCGAGGCAGAGGCCGGGGATGAGTCAAAGGCCAAGGAGGGTGTGGACAAGGTCGAGGCAGGGAGAATGCTGGGAATGGCAAGAAGGATAAAAGCCACATTCAGTGTTTCAAGTGTAAGCAATACGGTCATTATGCCAACCGATGTCCTGGAGAGAAGAAAGATCAGGAGGTGCATCACGCTCGAGCAGAGATAGAGACGGCGTTGATGCTTGCAGTAGCAGAGGAGCAGATGGAGCTGCATCGGACCGAAGGCGGGGAGCTCTCCGGTAGCACATGGTACCTGGACAACGGGGCCAGTAATCATATGACCAGAGATCGAAAGAAATTCCTAGAGCTAGATGGAGGGGTGACCGGGAGGGTGAGATTCGGAGATGGCTCTGGTGTGCAGATAGAAGGGAAGGGATCTATTCTCTTCAGATGCTGAGATGGGAGTCAGTGGTTGCTCCGAGATGTCAACTACATCCCCAAGCTCAGGAGTAATCTGGTGAGTCTCAGACAACTCACGGAGAGTGGGTACATGGTGGTCATGGATGATGGCATGCTAGAGGTGTTTGACAAAAATCCTCATAGGCTACTGATGAAGGTTCAGAGATCCCTAAACAGGCTGTACAAGGTGGACTTGAAGCCTGTAGCGCCAGAGTGCTTGATGGGGAGCATTGAGGAGCCGGCATGGCTCTGGCATGGTCGACTTGGCCATGTCAACTTTGGTGCACTGAAGATGGTGGGGGAGAAGGAGTTGGCTGGTGGAGTGCCATGGATTAGCTATCCTAAACAGCTATGTCATCCATGTTTGGCAGGGAAGCAGACGCGCGATCCATTCCCGAAGGCGTCAAGTTTCAGAGCCAAGAAGCCACTGGAGCTCGTCCATGTTGATCTCTGTGGACTGATCACCCCCTCGACAGCTGCTGGTAACAAATATTTCATACTGTTTGTTGATGATTACTCTAGATGGATGGTAATGTATATGCTGAAATCAAAAGATCAAGCCACTGCTGCACTGAGTATGTTCAAGGCAGAAGCAGAGAACTCAGTGGGGGAGAAAATCAAGGTTCTGCATTCAGACCATGGGGGGAGTTTCTGTCAGGTGTTTTTGTAGGGATATGTGAAACAGCTAGGATCAGAAGGCAACTCACAGCTCCATATACACCACAGCAAAATGGTGTAGTGGAGAGAAGAAATAGAATTGTGGTTGAGATGGCTAGGACCATGATGAAGAGTATGAATGTACCAGGGAAATACTAGGGAGAGGCAGTGAGACATGTTGTCTACTTGCTTAACAGATTGCCTACCAAAGCATTGCAGGAGAAGACACCATATGAGTGCTGGGTTGGTAGGAGGCCACACTTGGGCCATCTAAAAGTTTTTGGGTGTTTAGCTCACATGAAGATCACAACACCACACTTGAAGAAGCTGGATGAAAGGAGTCAGAAGGTAGTTTATCTTGGTGTGGAGGAGGGATCTAAGGCACATAGACTACTTGACCCCTGAAAAACAAAATCCATGTTAGCAGAGATGTTAAGTTTGAAGAGGGTGTGAGATGGAGTTAGGGTGATAAGAATGTGAGAGTGGAAGAGTTTTAGGTGGAAGGGGAGTTTGTGGAATCTGTTACTGATTGGTTTGATCAGAATGTCATAGGGGTGTTACCTGCACAAACAGCTGCTGATGCTAGTGGAGAACAGGCAGTGTCAGCACAAGAAGAAAATACAGTCCAAGGTGTTGGAGAAAATTCAGAACCAGATGGGTCTGTTGGAGTGGAGAATTCTGTAGGAGTAGAGAACTCTGGTGCAGTGGAGAACTCAGATTCAGCTCAAGGTTCTGGGTGGGTGCAGGATGTGCCAGAAGCATCAGACTATAGTTCAAATGATGAACCCCAAAGATTCAGAGCTATTGGGGATATCTATGAAGAAACCAGTGAGATTGAATTGTTGTCAGATCAAGATGGTGAAGCACCTCTTGCAGAGACAGAAGAGCCAACCAGTTTTGGGGAAGCAGCTGGTGATCCACAGTGGGTGGAGGCAATGGACAAGAAAATTCAGTCCATAGAGAAGAATGGGACATGGAAATTGTCCAAACTTCCTGTTGGGCACAAGGCAATTGGGCTCAAGTGGGTATTCAAGTTGAAGAAAAATGCTTAAGGAGAAGTTGTAAAGCACAAAGCAAGGCTAGTGGCCAAGGGATATGTGCAGAAGCATGGTGTGGACTATGAAGAAGTGTTTGCACCTGTTGCCAGATTAGACACAGTAAAGTTCATTTTGGCTATGGCTGTAAACAGGGGCTGGGAGGTCCATCACCTTGATGTAAAATCAGCATTTCTTCATGGTGAATTGCAGGAAGAAGTTTATCTGCAGCAGCCTGAGGGATATGCAGTGAAGGGAAAGGAGCATTGTGTTCTCAGGTTGAGCAAGGCACTTTATGGTCTGAAACAGGTTCCAAGAGCCTGGAATATGAGACTGGACAGATCTCTGAAGAAACTTGGTTTTGCAAGGTGCATCAGTGAACAAGCAGTGTATACCAGGGGTACTGGTAAGACCAATTTGATATTGGGGGTGTATGTTGATGACCTAATAGTTACTAGAGAGGAACCAAGTGAAATCAGAAAATTCAAACAGCAGATGACAGCAGAGTTTGAAATGAGTGATCTAGGTCTCTTGTCTTTCTATCTTGGAATAGAGGTAGATCAAGAAAAGGAGTTTCTGACCATAAAGCAGGCAGGATATGCAAAGAAAGTTCTTGCACAGTTTGGCATGGGGGATTGTAATCCAACTAAGTATCCTATGGAGCCTGGAATGAAATTGCATGCAAACAAACAGGGAGAAAGAACTGATGCAACCAGTTATAGAAGAATCATAGGATGTCTGAGATACTTGTTGCATACAAGACCTGACTTGGCTTTCTCGGTTGGAGTAGCAAGTAGGTTAATGGAAAAGCCAACTGTGATGCATTTGAAGGCAGTGAAACAAATACTCAGGTACTTGAAAGGAACCATTGATCTTGGGTTGGTGTATGCTCAGGAGGGCAAGCCAGAAGTGATCACTGGGTACTCTGACAGTGATTTGGCAGCAGATGTGGTTGGGAGAAGAAGTACTGGAGGAATGGCGTTCTACCTGAATGATAGCTTGATTACTTGGTGTTCTCACAAACAAAAGACAGTAGCACTCTATTCTTGTGAGTCTGAGTTTATGGCTGCAACTGCAGCAGCAATGCATGCCTTGTGGCTGAGAAGTTTCTTAGTTGAGCTGACTAGAAGGAAGAAGGGAGCAGTGACACTGTATGTTGATAATAATTCTGCTATTGCCCTGATGAAGAACCTAGTCTTTCATGGGCGTAGTAAGCACATAGACACCAAGTATCATAGGATCAGGGAGTGTGTGGAACGGGGTCAGATTGTGGTGCGCAGAGTGTGCACCAATGTGCAGAGGGCTGATGCTCTGACCAAGCCTTTGCCGACTTGCTAACTGGCAATGATGAGGCATCTGATGGGAGTTCGTGATCTCAGCTTCAACCTGGATTAGGGGGGAGATTGTTGGCATAATCATAGGTTGGCGCCTTCGAGCAGCTGTGGCAGGATGGGCGGGAGACGCCAAATTCAAACTACAGAGTGGAGAGGGCAACTGACCGGTGGTGACTGCGCTCAGGAGATCGTGGATGTCGTCGTGTGTAGGTAGCGCAGGGCGGTTGTATCTTTTCATTTTTGAATTAGCGTGTGTGTAATAGCTAGTTAAGCTAAGAGAATGCTGGTGTGTGTGTCTCCTTCTGTCATTTTTGTATTCTAAAAGAGCGGTAAACTGCTATCTGAGAAAAATAGCTCTGACCTCTGGAACACAGCGGTTTTAGCGTGTTCCTCCACTGTTCTTCGTGGTCTTAGGTAGCCACTGAGAAATCTGGTGCTTGTGATCGATTCTTGTTTCTACACCAAATACCCGCGCCATGGCAGCACCGGCGCACCGTCGAAGACGTACGACGAGAACATGCCTTTCGACACTGCCCTCTTCCCCATTTCCAAGAACCAAGTCGAGGCGCTCAAAGGCGCTACCAGCGCCTCCAGCGCTGGCACCGGCAAGTAGGTCTCCACTTACAGCGCAGTGGTGGCGCATGTTTGGCAGTGCTCATGCAAGGCAAAAGGCCTTAGTGGAACGGCGGAGGACTCTCAGATATACGGGGTGGGTTGCCTGCGCTCGCGCATGTGTCCTCCTCTCCCAAGGGTCTTCTTCGGCAACACCATCGCCCTTACGTCAACGATAGTCACCAAGGTGAAGGACATCGTCTCGAGCCCAGTTGATGCCATCGCCGACAAGGTCACCGTCTCCGCTGCTCAACTGAGCGACGAGTACATATGGTCGCTGGCGGACTACTTGGAGCTCGCCATGAAAGACGACGCTCTGGGGGGAGTGTACGAGGGGCCGTGGGTCATCACCGTCAATGGCTTGCTCGTCGTGAGCTGGATTGGGCTGTTCATCACCGACGTGGACTTCGGCTGGGGCCGGCCGTCGTTTGCTGGCCGGGCCATCCACAGCAAGAGCAACCTCCTTTACCTTGTGCCTAACCTAGACGGTGATGGCGGACTCAACGTTGTCGTTACTATGGAGCCACAGGCACTGTCTAGGTTCAAGGAGCTGTTCTACGTGGGGCTCAAGCATTATTCCCTGCCATCACAAATAGATGGTGCTCAAGAACAAGATGCGCATGTGGTCAAACATACAGAACTTTAGAAACAAGAAAGAGATATATATCGATTTATGTCCCCAAAGGTACCTTCACTACGGGAAACAGGGCCTTTGCCGAGTGTAACTTTCTTTGCCGAGGGCTAAAAGTCGGGCACTCGGAAAAGCGCTATTTTGCCGAGTGCCGCACTCGGCAACGATATACACTCGGCAAAGGCACTCGGCAAAGCCAGACACTCGGCAAAGGCCCTTTTTGCCGAGTGTCAGGCACTCGGCAAACCCTGGCCCTCGGCAAAAAACGGCGTCAGGTAACAGCCGCCGCCGGTCGTCCAGGTTTGCCGACTGCAAGCGGGTAGGCACTCGGCAAACCACTTCTTTATCGAGGGCCAGACCCTGGCACTCGGCAAAGAATAACGGCAAACTTTTTTTGTATTTTGACCTCCAAACTTTTTCTGTAGTCCTCTTACAGTACTTGGTACTCCATGTCGAAATTTGGTACATTTCCCGAACTGTTTGCTATATTTAGTTAATTTATTTCATTTAATTGAATTTTTTCAGAAAATGCAAATTTGAACTGCACGTGCATCGAATAATGGAATTTAATGATTCAAAAAATGATATTCATGGTATTGAGTGTAGTGTGAGGCCGTATCTAGGAACGGATCTGAAATTTCGAACATCTTGTTCACGAAACATGTCCATGAACTTGCAGACGAAATGTTTTTAAATTCTATAAAATGCAAACAAAGTCTGAAAATCATGAAACTTGTCAAGATGTCATGATATCGTATGTGGAGGATGTGATAAAAAATTGAGAAGGTTTGATGCACGTTATCACGTACGATGGTTACAAACCAGGACATCTCCACATGTGATATCACCCGGCCCGCGTGTGGCCGAGTGTGGCCAGCTCAGCCACACCGGCCCACCAACACCGATGGGTGGAGGAGGGGAGGAGGAGGAGGAGGGGGAGGAGGTGAGGAGGAGGAGGAGGAGGAGGGGAGGAGGAGGAGAAGGAGGAGGAGTAGGAGCCGGCCCTGCCCCCGGCCATGCCCCGTGGACCGCCCGCCCCGACGCCGCCCGTGCCTGACCCATTCCCAACTCCAGCGACCCCGACCCTAACCCCGACGCCATCCACCCCTACCCCCGGCGCCCATCAGGTATGCCCTCTCTCTTGTTGTTGTCGTGGTAGTGATAGTTGTAGTAGTATTAGTTGTAGTAGTAGTGCTAGTGGTAGTAGTAGTATTAGAAGTAGTGGTAGTAGTAGTAGAACTAGTGGTAGTAGTAGTAGTAGTAGAACTAGTGGTAGTAGTAGTAGAAGTAGTGGTAGTAGTAGTAGCAATAGTGGTAGTAGTAGTAGAACTAGTGGTAGTAGTAGTAGCAATAGTGGAAGTAGTAGTAGAAGTAGTGGTACTACTTGGATATATTCTTCTGCATGGATTGATATCCAAACTACATGGCTTCTCTTGAGACATATGTGCTTGTCGGCCATCGTGCCGTTGTTTTTTACAGGTTTTGGAAACCTCACCGTGCAGGGGAGGTTCTGTCGGATTTTTTTTAAATGACAGTATTTTGTTCCATTTTTGTAGAGAAGAGCCCGTCAGAGCCGAGTCGGAGTTCCCGTCGCCGTGCCAGTCTGCCTACACCGCGTCGCCTCGCCACTGCACCGACCCGCCACGGCCCCGCTAGCCTGACTCCGTCGCCACCCTAGGTATAACCCCTCTTTTTGTATCATGGTCGTAGATCGCGTAACCCAGTTAGGCGTCTCCTGTTCGAAAGAGATACGGTTGGAGGTATGTAGATCTTTGCATATCTATGACCGTATCTGTTTTGGATTGTCCATGTTTTTTTGACAGCCCGCAGATGCGTAGATGGGTTAGTTTCCATGGTCTGCTCTGGTCCGAGACAGAGTTTCGGCATCACCTCCGTGTTGTTCTCTGGATACGCATTCTTCTTTGGCAGGACGTGTATCTGGAGAATAGCGGGGAGGTGTTGCCGAAATTCTGTCTCGGATAGGAGTAGAGCATGGAAACTAACCTCATCTACGCATCTGCGGGTGGGATTAGGACCTATCCTCACCTATTAGATAGTAGGAATACCATGTAGATGCAATTGATGGTTACATTACTCGCTGATACATATGTTAGAGGATGGATGACCGTTAGTGGATGTACACGGGCTGGAGAAGTCAGAGTGATTACACCACAGAATGGATGAACAAGACCGATGCTTTCTTGAACAGTGCATTTGGCAAGGCTGCTAAAGGACATTGCCTAGTTTTGTGTCCCTGCAGCAAATGTGGAAACAGGAGAAGGGTAAACAAGGTGGAAATCGGTAAACATCTTGTGAAGAATGGATTTACGCCAGACTACGCCCGGTGGGTCCACCATGGTGAAGCCCATCGTATGAGAGAGGAGGTGGTGAGACCATAGGTGGAGGCTTTTGATGCTGATGCTGGGGTAGCAGACATGTTAGATGACTTTCACCAAGGACAGTTCGATGAGGGATGTGAGAAGGAGGAGATGGAGGCAGCCGCACAGGCGTTCTACGACATGATGGACTCGGCATAGAAACCCCTTCACGATCGGTCAACGGTGTCTCAACTGGATGCCATTAGACGCTTAATGGGGTTGAAGTCTGAGTTAAACTTGAGTCGAGAAGGCTTCAATAAGATATTGGCTATGATTGGCACCCTGCTTCTGGAGGGCCACATTCTGCCAAAGAGCATGTACGAGTCACAGAAACTCCTTCGTGCACTTAAGATGCCGTATGAGAAGATACATGCTTGTCCGAAGGGGTGTGTCCTATTTAGGAAAGAACACGAGCATGCAAAGTTCTGTCCAAAGTGTAAATCCTCCAAGTACCTGGAGGTAGACTCTGATGATGGCTAGAAGAGGCAACTTACAATCCCCGTGAAAATCCTACGGTACCTTCCGTTCCTACCGAGGATACAATGGCTATACATGACCGAGGAATCCACGAAATAGATGACATGGCACAAAAATGGCAAATGATACAATCCTGACAAGATGATACATCCATCCGATGGTGAAGCATGGATCCGCTTTAATGACAAACATCATGACAAAGCAGATGACGCTCGTAATGTACGTGTCGCGCTGGCAACAGATGGGTTCAATCCTTATGGAATGATGGCTGCCCCATACACATGTTGGCCCGTCTTCATTATCCCCCTTAATCTCCCCCCCCCCCGGTGTCTCCTTTCAACGACATAACATATTCTTGTCGTTGATAATTCCTAGACACCCAGGAAGTAACATGGGTGTGTTCATGGAGCCCGTGTTTGATGAATTGGTCCTTGCTTGGGACGAAGGGGTATGGACATACGATCGAGCTACAAAGACAACCTTTAAAATGCACTTTTGGTACCACTACTCCCTGCATGACTTCCTGGCATATGGGATATTCTATGCCTGGTGTGTTCACGGGAAGTTCCCATGCCCAATATGCTAGGAAGGTGTGAGGTTCATTTCGTTGCAGAAGGGTGGCAAGTATTCGTCGTTCGACAGACATCGTCAATTCCTACCTCTTGACCATCCATTCAGACAAGACATCAAAAACTTTACGAAAGGTGTCAAAGTGACAAACCCTGCACCATGGATGATGATTGGTGCCGAGGTTCATGCTCAGATAGATGCTCTCATGCCCAATGAAGAAGGTGATTTTGTGGTATATGGTGAGCAACATATGTGGACTCATATCTCGAGCATGACGAGGGTCCCCTATTTTGATGGCCTTCTTCTGCCACATAACATTGATGTAATGCACACTGAAAAGAATGTCGCCGAGGCACTTTGGGCAACACTCATGGACACTAAAAAGTCTAAGGACAACCCTAAGGCTAGAGTGGACCTGGCAACGTTGTGCAATAGACCAAATCAAGAGATGCAGCCTCCTAGTCGTGGCAAGACCTGGAGAAGGCCTAAGGCCGATTTCATCTTGAAAAAGGACCAAAGGAGGGAAGTACTTGAATGGATCCAGACGCTAATGTTCCCTGATGGGTATGCAGCGAATCTAAAGAGGGGAGTGAACTTAGGCACTCTGTGAGTCAACGGGATGAAGAGTCATGACTACCACATATGGATTGAGCGGCTTCTTCCGGTGATGGTTCGAGGCTATGTCCCGGAGCATGTCTAGCAAGTGCTGGCAGAGTTGAGCTACTTATTCCACCAGCTTTGTGCCAAGGAGCTCTCTTGGACCATCATTGATGACTTGGAAAAAGCGGCACCCGTGTTGCTCTATAAGTTGGAGAAGATCTTTCCACCCGGCTCCTTCTTACCGATGCAGCATTTGATTGTGCACCTCCCGTATGAGGCACGGATGGGGGGGCCATGCAGGACCGTTGGTGCTATCCAATCGAGAGATGTTTGAAGACTCTTTGCAAAAAATGTAGAAATAAAGCCAAAATTAAGGCTTCCATTGCAGAGGCATACATTCTAGAGGAGGTGTCAAACTTCACAGAGAAATACTATACTGAGAACCTTCCTAGCATTTATAATCCACCCCCTCGTTACAATGCTAGCGAAAATGAATCGAACCTCAGCCTTTTCCAAGGGCAACTCGGAAGCGCAAGTGCATCGACCACTAAGCAATTGAAAAATGAAGAGTGGCGTAGTATCATGCTATATGTGTTGACCAACCTTGTCTAGGTGCAGCCGTTCATTGGGTAAGTTCTGAACGAACTTGTTTCATTTCGCCGTATGTCCTTGTTTCTTCATCCAACCCCCTTGTTTCTCGTTGGTATAGGGAATTTCTTCGTCAATCCTGGCATGGATCAAGGCAACCTACCCCGCAAGAAAATGATACCCTTCTTTCACAGGGTGCAGGACCAGAGAGCCCCAATTTCATTTGTTGGTTCAAACAGAAAGCCCAAACTGATGCGCCTATATGTGACGAGCTGAGACAGGTTGCAAACGGTTGTGCCATTAGGGTCAAGTCATTTACCGGTTATGACGTGAATGGATATCATTTTCACACAGCAAGCTACGAGCAGAGTTGGCCCAATCGAAAAACCACAAACAGCGGAGTTGTTACGCCCAGCACTGATGGACTTGACTATTATGGAAGAATTGAAGAAATCTACGAACTATCATTCTATGGTTCCAAACCTCTTACTCCTGTCATATTCAAATGCCACTGGTTTCATCCTGGAGTAACGAGACGGACCCCTAAGCTTGGGCTAGTCAAGATTCGACAGGATTCCGTTTATCTAGGAAAAGATGTCTACATTGTAGCTCAACACGTCGTCCAGGTTTATTATACGTTATACGCGTGCAAAGACGCCGAGCATCTTAAGGGTTGGTCTATTGTGCACAAGGTATCGCCACACGGTAAACTACCTGTCCCAAATGATGAAGATTACAACTTCAACCCAAACACATATGATGGAGAGTTCTATCAAGAAGAGGGGCTACAAGGGAGGTTTGACATAGACTTAACCGAAGAGATAGGAATGGAAGTAGACAATGAAAGGGATGATGACGAGGACGCTGGAGACGAGGTGCGAAATCTGAAGGACATACAAATGCTTGAGCGATTACGTTTAGGCAATGACAATGAAGACAACATTCCTCCTTCGGATAGTGTTGATGAGTTGGACAATGTTGATAGTGATGACGAGACCTATGATCTAGCTAATCTCAATCATAAAGATTATTTCTAATACATGTAATACTATGTTTTTTGTAATTATGTTTTGTTCATTTTTGCATATATTTCTAATACATGTATTACTATGTTTTTTGTAATTATGTTTTGTTCATTTTTGCACCTATTTCTAATTACGTCTTGTTTTTCTTTTTTATTGCAGGTGATTGAACAAAGATGGCGGGCGACCGTCATAGGTCCGTGAACTCGATTTACCAAAGACCACGCTGGCTGTAGGAGGAGGCAGAGGGGGCGGTGGAGGGATCGGACAGGAGGAGGAGGAGGACTGCCATCCGCAGGAGGGGGCCGTCTGCTCCCACGCCGTGTGAGGAGGAGCTAGAGGAGGAGGTGGCGCCCGTGGACGAGTCAGACGAGGAGCTGGTTCGGCAGACGGACGAGGAGGAGGGGCCGCATAAGGACGACGAGTGCGATGCGGCAGGCACGGGTTTTGCTTCCTCCGACTCCTCTTCGAGTGTCTACTTGCGAGGTCCCGCGAGCCTCCCACAGGTTCCGCTTCCTCACCAACGCCCAGTGATTCACCCCGAAGGGCAAAAGTAAGTAACTTTATATGTTATCACCACTACTTCATATGATATGATGAAAAAAAAACTAATATTTTTTCTTAATCACTTGTGCAGGAACTGGGTGGTTGTGTCGGGTGGTAGCGCACGTCTAGTCAACGGCATCCTGGGTCTTCTGTGCAGGCAACACTTCCCCAGCATTGTCACGTACGCATCGAAGACGGAGCCGGCCTACTCGTTTGACCACTACGCCATCGCCCTCGATGCGGAGTACCCCAACAAGGCGACGCGGGTGAAGGCAGAGTTTTGAGTAAGTCTCCCTCGCACAACATTGCTCAATACATCGCATTCATTGGACTTTCCTTGAAATAATTAATGGATACATCGCTTTTGTATGTAGATTTATTACAGATGCGAGGAGGGATTTGAGGCCAGGGCGGAGCAAGTGACTACCAAAGCCTGTAAAATACTCATCACCGACATGCATCACGAGGTGCGCATCCAGGCCATCGTAACCTACTATGGGTCGAAGCTTGGAGAGAGGAAAACCAAGAAAGACGCAAGAGAGATGCAGCTGACCCGGGAGCAGTACATTGAGGTAAATGAAGAACATCAATATTGATTTGTTTTGAGATTAAGTTGGTTTAATTTTATCTTCTTATATGTCCAATACTTGATGACGTGTAGATGATTTCCTGGTGGTGCCAAGCGTATCCCGAGTGCTGGGCGATGATGGTGGAGAGGTGGTTCACGGAGGAGTACCTCAAGATGCATAAGGATGCCCGGGACCGTCGTTTGCAGATGCAAGGTCCAGCACACCATCAAGGCAGCCGTAGCCTCGCCGGATACAAATAAGCATGGGTATGCGAATTCATTTATCTATTGTGACGCTTAGTTCTGCCTGATTTCTAATCATCGTGCTATCTTTCTCGCAGTCGGCGTCACATAGTGGCCAGGCTTGCTCGGACTTCTAGGCATGGTGTATGGCCCACAAGGGCAAGGAGATGTCCGACGTCTCCTTCAACCTGGAGGACCCACCTTAGGCATACACGAACCCGAGCGTCCACTCCTGCATCAGTGAGTACACTAAAGTGGCGAGGTCACTCCATGGGCCAGACCACGATCCGAGCACCCAGGACTTCGATGGAGAGGCCGTCATGAGGGCGGGGCAAGGCAAGAAGCATGGGCGATTCTGGCTTGGCGACGGCGTCATCGACACGGCCTCTACTCCCTCTCTCTCCTAGATCTGAGCATGGAGCACGAGCGAGAGCCCAGCCATTCGCACACGGCCGATAGCTGCACCACACCGGGTCGACGCACTCGAGGTTATTCTTGTTTTACTTGTCATACAATGATCTTTACACACCTTAATTAGCTTTGCATTACTGAAATATTGGAGTGAAATATTGCAGGCCCGGCTGGAACAAGAAATGAGGCAACGTCAGAAGCTGGAGGTCGGGCAGCTGAGGATGGCGGCCCAGCTGGAGGCCGAGCGGGCCGAGCGGCAGGCCCAGGCGTAGAGGCTGACGGACATTACGGAGTTTCTACAAGGGCTTGGGCAACGTGTGGGCTTCTCTTTGCCAGCTGGGCTGTTGGTTCCACGTCCGTCTCCGCGTCCTGCAGCTGCAGCTACTCCTGTGAGTATGAAAGTTTTTTACTTTCGCTTGTGCTTTGCTTGTATGGCCTCTACCTTCCTAGATTAGCTATCCAAATAATCTTATCTCACATGCAATCTTTTCTTCTTTGTGCAGTCTCCATCTGACGGTGGTTCGAATAATCCACCTCATGCACCTCCGAATGATGGAGCCGAGCCTTCACCACAGTCGCAGTGGCCGAGATGAGTGCACGTTGTATTTTTTCATTTGTTGTTCACTTGGTGATGGACTTGTGATATACTTGTGGACTTTGATGGACTTGTGATGGACTTGTGGATTTATTTGGATGAACTTGAGCACTTATTATTATATATGTGATATATATTGTGATGAATGTGATATGTGCGGATGGATGTGTGGATGGATGAGATATATATGTGATGGATGAGATATATATATATGTGATATATGTTTGTATGAATTTATTTGTCATGATGGAATTTTTAAAAAATTAAAAAATGTCGTTTTGGGTCACTTTGTCGAGTGTTGCACTTGGCAAAGGACCCCGTTGCCGAGTGCCATGGTCACAGCACTCGGCAAAGCTGGAAAAATAGGCGCTCGGAAAACTATTTTTCCAGCTTTGCCGAGTGCCATGACCATGGTACTCGGCAAATAATTTTTTTAAAAAAAATCAAACTTTGCCGAGTGCCGGCCAGAGGGCACTCAGCAAAGAAATTTTTTAAAAAAAAATCAAACTTTGCCGAGCGCTGGCCAGGGGGCACTCGGCAAAGAATTTTTAGAAAAAAAATAAAACATCTTTGCCGAGGGCCGAATAGAGAACACTCGGCAAAGAATTTTTTTAAAATAAAAAATAAAAAATCTTTACCGAGTGCCTGCAGGGTTGGCACTCGGCAAAGCGACCATCAACGGGGCCGGCGCCGTGACGTCGCTTTTCTTTGCCGAGTGCCCCTGGGGCTCTCGACAAAGAGGACTTTGCCGATCAATTTTTTGCCGTGTGTTCTTTGCCAAGTGCCGCACTCGACAAAGACTTTGCCGAGTATAATTTGGCCTTTACCGAGTGCCTCAGGCACTCGACAAAGAACCTCAATCCAGTAGTGCTTCGTCGTATTGTGGCTCTATATTGGATATTACACATCCGCATACTCGAATTAGAATAAAAATAATTGGTCTATATGCTACGTTTTCAAAAGAACAGTCGGTGTTTATTTAAAGGTTTAATACTCTGTTTCATAGAGCTTCACTGGTAAAGCTATTTGTTTAGAAAATGGCTTCATGAGCAACTTTTTAGGTGAAACTAAGCTGTTTTAAAAAAAATGTTTGGCAAAACAGCTTTATACATAGATGAGAGAGAAATGAGGAAAAGAGCTGTGATAAGCTACTTTTTTTCAGCTTCATCCTAACTCATTTCATTGTGAGAGGAGGAAAGAAAAAGGTGTTTTGCAAAAAAAAACAGCTCACGACAGCTCGTGAAGCTATTGTGAGCTGTACCAAACAGGCCCATATACACACACTATTCTATTCTACCCTAGCTCATTGAATATAATTCAACGCACCAGCAGAGTGCTGCCACCGTCTGGCGAAGATCTCCAGCCATAAAATCGCATGCAATCCACCGCCACAGGTTCACTATTGTGTGGGCCCCCGTAATAAAAATTGTGAAAAGATCAACACGAGCTGTATGAAGGCCTATGATTGCCACATCCTCATGACACAATTTCTTTTTCTTTTTTTTTTTTGCAATCAAGGGTGTTCTACAGTTGAAGATATGGGAGTCGACCATAAAAGTTGTGCTCATTTTTGAATGCCATCTCACACAAGGTTGTAGATCCAATGATCCTTAAGAAGGCTATAGGATAATCTAATCCATAGTTACAATGAATTGGCTCAAGATGCATTTCCTACCAACATATTTTGATATGTCGGTGCATCTCATTGTTCACCTTGTCACCCAAACACAACCACTTGGGCCCATTTTCTTGCACCAGATGTTTCCATTCGAGCGGTTAATGAGCGTTCTGAGAAAGTATGATAGAAATAGATACAGGTCTGAGGGGTACATGTCAGAAGGATGGTCGACAGAGAAAGCACTGGAGTTCTGCATTCAATATTTGGATCACAATGGACTTGGTGTTCCTGTGTCACGGCATGAGGAAAGGATAGAAGGAAAGGGAATTGGGGAGAAGTCTGTCCGTGTTCATGACTACAATGTTCCCATGAAAGCACATTTTGAAGTCTTGCAACAAGTATCTGTCGTTTCGTCCTATGTTGATATGGACAAGAAAGAATTATTAGTTGCATGTAACATTCTTGGTAGGTCTAAGGCATGGATCCGGAAGCAACACAAAGATGACTCTGCCACATGGTTACGTGAAAAATTGATGCATACATGTCCTCCTTTGACAGTCCACATAACCTAATTGATCCGATTTTTGTGGAAAACCTCTTCCAATCACTTCTTCCTCGAAGATATCCCACCTCATCGCCCCATTGTAAGCTGTTTCAACGTCTAGTTTCAAAATCATTCCATGATCCTTGGTTCTTTTTAGTTCACAAATACTCACTCCGATCTATTTTATCTGGCGCAAGTTAGAATGACACGGTCTACTAGATTACACTTTGACCATTGATTTGTTTTATATTATATTATTTATGCTTATAAACTTATAATCATTGGATAGTATAATTTCTTACAGATCTAATCATATATAAAGTTTGTACTATAATAGTGAATATTTTTAGTATTTTTTGATAAATAAGAAAAGGTGCACGATCTCGACGAATTACTTCTGAATAACTTCAGAAATCATATGGAAGAACCATAGCATTTCGCGATTCATTGGTAAATTTACTTTGATTCTCTATAGACCAATAATGTGAGACCATTAACACGGTTAAAGCTAAACTGCTTGAAGTCCGGGCAAAAAGGGGTACTCTTTCTACAACTACATTAGTATTAGTCTCGAAATGCTTTAAACGGGAAATAGCTAGTGTAGAATTTATCTGATATAGAACACTCATATCGATAAAATAGTTTGAACTATTTACTAGAAGGGCACGCAGTCCTTTTTCCAATGCCAAATGGACGACCTATGTATAAAAAAAAGAAAATTTTTGGACTATTAGCTCAATTCACTACACCATGACACACATTTGCCTACACTTATGTGTTGGCAAAAGGCAGGTTTTGACGACATATTATGTGTTGGCAATTGTATATCGTTTTAATGTCTAATTATCTGTCGGCAATAAGACTGTAAGACTATAAATTATCTGTCGGCGTTTCTCTGCTGGCAAAAAAAGTGTCGGCAAAAATTAGAAGACTTAGAAAGTGTCGACGTAGCCTATACAGGGCAACTGTACAAGTGTCGGCCGAGAGTACCCGTGCTGGGTAAAAATATATCATCCCCTCCTCTCTCCCTCTCTCTCCCTTTCCGTATCTTCCTATCCCGTAGCGCTCTCTCTCCCTCCCCCGCTCTCCCGACGCGGCCACGGCGGCGCCACCGCACCTCGGCAGCGCCAGCCCTCGACGCGGCGGCGGCTGCCCTCCTCCTCCTCCTCCTTCTCCACGCCCTCCTCACGCCTCGTTGTCGCACGGGCCGACGGCGCCCCCCGCCGGGTGTTGCACCGGTGCGGAGGGTGGTCGCCCCGGCCACGGCCGACAGCGCCCCCTCCTCGGCAATGCTCCTGGGGCCCGCTGGTGGCTGCCAGCGCGGGTGCCACCTGGCGCTGCCTCCTTCCACCGATCCACTTGTGCTATTGTGGTCGACGAAACCCTAGCTGCCTCATCTCAATGACGCCGGATGCATCGCGAGCCACGACCGGCGCAGGCCGGCCGACCAAGCTTGTGCGTGGCCTCGTCATTGCCGGCGGTGGTGGCGCCTTACCTCGCCCGCTGAATCTGGCAGTACATCACCCTCTTCCTCTCCTCCTCGATCTCCTAACTCCTCCCCCAGATCCTCTCTCCCTCCACCTTTTCCCCTTTGTGCAGGTGATTGGGCGACGTTGGCTAGCACAGCTGAATCTGGCGCTACTCTTGGACTGGAGGCGAGATTGGCTTGAGCACCTACTTCTCAATGGCCAGGGGAAATGCCAGTGTCCCTGCTATGGAGATGACCAAGTGGTTTGACACAAACTAGTAAGTAAACTTATGTCTCTTGAATGCTTACTGCTGGTGGCTTTTTTGTGGTATTGGTCTAACATTTTTTATTACCTTATTCTTTGCAGCCACTTTATTGTCCCTGAGCTTGGCCCAAGCACCAAGTTCACATACGCTTCACACAAGGCTGTCTCTGAGTACAAGGAGGCAAAGGTGGTATGTTGCTGTAACAACAGATACTCTCAGCTGTTTGTAATTTAGTTCATTTACCCTTCTCATCATAATTTGTTTGTGTGCACGGTTTAGTAACAGGAAAAAATGTAGCAACCGATATTTATGTCTCCCAGCTATTTGATTATGATTTGACAAATATTGTTTGCTTAGAACACGCTTCCTTTTGATAAAAAAACTTTAGCTCTATTGAACCTATGGCTTATTTGAATCCTTGACTGGTTTGACGCCTTCAAGACATTCCATAACATTGAAGTAAACTATAAGGCCATGACGACATGCATCTTTGCACACACATGTACAGAATATGGCTAACAATTCAGAAAGATGCATGTGTGTATGTACATAGTGTGTATACATTATTTTCCTGCATATGAAACAAGCACAGTAGGGCTAGCTCTTGGAGTGGTAGTGGAGATACTGTTGAAGTGTTAATAATCTGATATTTGTGCCTGAAATGATATATGAGATCATTGACTGAACTATGTATTTGACATGCATTCAGTCATTCTTATACCTGAATTTCAGGATGCTGCCTATGCCTACCAATAGGTTAGGTGCCTAGAAAAAGTTCACCGTTAGTGTTACTAAAACTAAAGCTCTTTTGGTTGCTATCTCCCCTGTTTTAGAGAATTCAGCGCATACTAGCTAAATAAGTATGCTCTGTGGATCTACTGTTGCCCAACCTTGAGAAGTGCTATGTGGAAAGGTTGTCATAGTTCACCTTTCACCTACATCTCTTGCCTTGTTTAGACTTCCATCCATCTTTTGCCTATATTCTTTGCTATAAAATTCAGCAAGTTGAATGAGTGATAATTTTTTCAGGGGTGATCTAAGAATCTTTGGAGGAAATGTGATGCACCAGCACCAATAATGATTGAATTTGAGGGGTTTATCTAAGGAGCTGTTTGCCAATGATCTGTTTGTCATGCACCATCAGCAACATTGATTGGATTTGAGGAACAACAGAACCCTGAAACAGTAGTAAGTATCCACTTTCTATATTGACAGCTTTGGAATTACAGTTGTGTGTTAGGACATTGACTCGTATATGTCTGTTTAGTAGGCTGTACCCTACATTCTTATTCTGGTGAAAATCAGCAATTATATTTGGTGCAGATATCATTTGTTTATTAAGACTGTTATAAGATATTTACTAGAATGGACTCAATTTTTTTTCATAGTCATATCTATGTGATAATTGTGTGAATTTGTGGTGAAACTGAAATAGTGAATCAACTAGTCAAGCCCTTAGCTAATCATTGAATGTTTAGTTTTGTCCCTTTTGCTTGATTTGCAAGTGCAGCATGTGTTCTGTTCTTGCATGGTAGTGTTACAGAATCTTCTGCAGTAGTGTGCAACTATTCATTTTAATCTTACTATTTTCTAGCTCAACCTACTTAATGCTGACAGATGTTATTTGCTTATTTTTTTCAAAGCCTTATTCTACTTTATTCTGATAAATATGGTTCTCATGCTCCTGCTCGAATATGAGCTACAATCCTTTGAAAAAAGCATGTTTTAATCTCCTTAATATATCTCATTTGTGTGTTCTTGCTACGTCTCTAAGCTGAATTAGGCCATATTGCATTGGTACTGAATTTGGGTCCGTAGGTTGAAAGAAGTTAGTCTTAGCTTGTTGTCTTAGCTTTATATGCTCGAAGCTCTTCACAACCTTCCCAAAGCACACTCCAAACAAGCTATTTGTTTCAGCACTACGGCTCTGCACTTTCTGAAATTTGAGGGCAATATCACTGGATAGCTGTTGTAAGTTGCACACAGCAAGCTTCTACCTCTGCACTCTGCAACTTCTGAAAATTACTACTGAACATGGCCAGACTCCAATACTACAATTCTTTCAGAGCTAGCTAATTACATTGTTGACTGAAACACTCATGTATTAGCTTGCCTTACACTAAAAAAATGAGCTGATCGGCTCTAAGCGATTTTCTACTTTGCCAAAGACTCTACCTCGCTGAACTGTATTTTCTTGCACTGCACAAAGCACTCCGCCACCGCACCTTCATTAAAATTTCACTGTCACCTCCTCTTGTGCCCATACTCTACTCATCTATGCAATTGTATACTAATTTGTATATCACTTCTTTCTTACTGCAACACAGTGTCTCCCATAAATTTCAGGCCCTGCTTGCTTCTTCTAATACTTTCTACTACATAACTCTGTCTTAGCTTGCTGTCGAGTCAAACAAAAATATATACGTTTGTATAATCAAAGAGCTATTAAGGCCATAGACCCTAAATGCTTGTTGTGTGTGATCTATGATGGCACAGCGGTGGCAATGGTGAGCTCGGCGCGCCTCCGTCCCTCACCATCCGATCTGGGGTGTCGGCTCCTTCCGCAGGCTTGGATTCTAGCTGCGTGTTCTTGATCCTTTCTCGTCGGTTTGAGCGTGCTGCTGTGGCGGCCGTGACCAGCACCGGAGATCTTGGCGGCTGTGATCTTGGAACGAATCCAACTCCAAGGTGAGATATTCGATCTGCCGTCAAATACGCCCTCTTTAGTATGTAGTTTTGCTCCAACAGATGTGCACTCTCTGTTAGATGTGCTTTGTGTTTTGCAAATGTCTATTTGCAGGAATTACGCTGAAGATTGAATGCAGAATGGATTTTTTGAAATATTGCCGGTGCTATATAACATGGTATGCCAGTGGAGGGTCCAAAAGTCAAACCTTTTTTCAGAATTTGTTGGGATCTGCGTAGTTGATTTTATATGAAGTTTTTCATTAGTTTATCTTGCTATGTACATGTAGTAATTGGACATATTGCACTCTTCCTTGAAATGTCTGTTTGCGAGGCGAGGTTAATTATAATTAATCAAGAGTCTTATTTGCAATTGTTTGAGTAATGCAATGATTAGTTATAAGGTATGACTCTGAAAATCCTAAGAACTGGTACAAAATACCAGCGTTACAATCTAGTATAGACCACTGTCTTATCATTACTGCTGCATATTTTTTTCTTTAGTTAAATAGCTCATCATCGGATTCAGAAGCACTCAGTTCGCACTCAGTTTCAGTTTCCTCTGTTTCTTCAGGTGAAATGATGTCATTTTGACTAGTTCAGTAAATTCTTGTTTTGATTAGTGGTTTGGTCTGGCATCAGATTACTTGGTTCATAGGAGATGCATGATGGCTTAATATACTTAAGTTTACACACAGCAGATAAAATATTTCAGAGGAAGATAAGCTTTCGGAACGAAGCTTTGCAATTTGTAGATGGTTCTCAGTTTCCTCTGGTTCTAAATATTCTGATTATTTTGGAATTTTGCATTTCATATTAGGAGAAAATGGTGTTGGGTTATTCCTCAGGAATGCTGAAAATACTCTTGTTTTCCACGTGGATGTGTTGGAAGCTGAACTAATTTCTATGAAGAAGTTACTCTTGTTTTCTTAAAGAAAAAAAAAGTAGTTGTAAGCTGATTACCAGGTTGACCCTAGTTTGGTATCTTAAAATTTAAGTATATGTTGTAGCTTCATTGTGAGGTAATAATATTTTTCTCAGCCATGTTAGTTACATCCAAGAATTTGGCTGTTCACTAAATTTCTTGATAATTTTGTTGTATCAGAACCAGACGTGAAATCCTAGATTGATACATGAAGTTCATGAAACAATTAATAGAAAATGCTACTTTTCCTGTACTGACATTTGTTTCTCTCGTGAGCAGGTCTTGTATTAGACATTGATTCGGCAGGATGAGCTGCTTGCGTATATTGACCAACAACAGACAGCCAAATTTTGTGTAAGTAACAGCCGTTCATATAGTTTGCCTTTTCCTTTCAAGAGCATACCATTTTAATGCTTCCCTCTTCTAGTCAATGGTATCAAGTACGCAATCTCATATTTGTCCATCCATCATTTGCAGCGGCAGAAGTTCTGCTTCTAAGGGCCTGTTTGGAGGGGCTCTGGCAGCCCTGGCTCCGAGCACTGTAACAGAGTATTGTGGCGGAGCCGTCGGACCTTTAGAACGCTGGCTCCTCTGGCTCCTCCGCTTTGCAGTTGTATTTTGCCGAAGCCTGAGCCGGCCAGCTCCGTGTTACAGTGCAGCACAGTGCTATACAGTGTGCCTATGCAAGGAGTTGGAGCCGGCGAGAGCGGGTGCCAAACAGCCTCGATGTACCTGCCACCTATTTTCTTCTCTTTGGAGATGGCATGCTGCTATTGTGGACGCAGTATACTTACAAATATCTTGGTATTTTTTTTCAAATTTCTTCGTATTTTGTTGCAGTGTAAAGAATTACAATTTTTAGAAATAGATAGGATTGATGAGCAGGGTGTATGTATGGAAGATCTAATATATTATTTATACAAAAATCAAGTGAATTTGTTCAATGTGATGCCTTCTATATGAGCAAAAGTGGATTTGTTAAATTATTTTAATTGTAAGTATATCTATGCAGTTTTGCCGACAGTTTTTTTTGGTAGGGTATGGTTTGTAAAATATCTTGGAAATGGTTTGGCCAACATACAAACTGTCGGGAAAGGTCTTAACTGTCGGCGTAGGTCTTAACTGTCGGCAAAGAGTTAACTGTCGGCAAAGGTTTCAACTGTCGGCGTAGGTAGACCGTTTGCCTACACATAAAGTGTCGAGGATTCTGTTATCTGTCGGCAAAAGTTTCGCCGATAGCTTCTAGCGCGACTGTTTCTAAACTGTCGGGAAAACTTTTCACGCGAGGTTATCTGTCGGCAAAGGTGCCCTTTGCCTACAATAGAAAGTGTCGGCAAAAATATGTTATGTTATAGTGATTATTGGTCAAAGTTTTTAAAGTTTGAGCTTTGATATGCGTGTGCGGCCGATAAAATTGACAGGAGGTAAAGTAGGATCACCATATTCCTACAACATTAAGGATCGGAGGCTACCGCGGCTCTCGGTGAATCGCTGATCGCCACGCCGCCGGCTCTGTCCAAGACCACCCGGCTGACTGCACGATAGGAAGCCAATGGAGCCGCGGTTGCCAGCGTCGGGGCCTCGGGGGTTGGGATGAAGAGGCAGCGGCCGTCCAGGCTCTACGACGACGTGGTAGTGGCCAAGCACGTACGGCGTCGGCGCGTGGAGGGGGCAGCAGACGCGGCGGAGGAAGCCGGCGCGGCCGATCACCCGGCCGGGACCACTGCTCGCACGTGGCCGCGGTGCGGACGAGGCGAAGTGGAGTGGCGTACGCGCTGGTGCGCACGGGCAAGAGCCCCCAGGAGGTCCTCGTAATCGGAGACGTCGTGTCGTCGATGCTTGTCAGGCCGATCGGCGCATCTACCACGTTCCCATTGAAAACGACCTGGTGGGTGATCTTGGTCCGCCGGCGCGGCTCACCGTCCCCACGGGCACCGTCTGATTGGAAATCAGCCATCAGTTCCATCGGAAGGATTCCAGGCTTGTGTAGGTATGAGCCTACGACATGCCTGTGTGCCACCTGTAAAATGTAAAACCAAAAGGATAATAAATGAACAAAAAAATATCTGGGCTTGGGTGTTAACAACCCTCTTGGCGTGGAAGAGGCAAAAAATAGGAAGCAGCATAGAAGAGCGAGAGATAGACGAAGAATAGAGGACAAGTTGCAGTAGCTTGTTCGGTTACAACTTACAAAACGTGATGTTTCGTTACGCGGCCAGCGGCCACACGTGGTGTATTTAATTTGTGGAGTTACCGCATGCTTCATGCTCGTGAATTTTAGTAGAATCAACTCATTCCTCATGCATATACTAATTACTAGCTTGTGAGAAATTAGATGTTGATAGATCAACTCATTTCATTCCACAAACCAAATACAAAAAGTGAGGAGTGAGAAGATGATGGACCACCTCATTCCTCAAACCAAACACACCATTAGTACCACACGTAGGCGGGACTCAGTTAATCCACTCCGGAGTCCGGACCGAACGAAGTTCCTCGTATTAGAGCAAGGCTAATAATACACCCGGCTGCTAGTTGTAAGGTTTCTTTGCAGCCTTCTCTCAACCCACTCATATAGTAGTTAGCCCATCACTATTAATACATGGTCCATTTGTCTCTCTCAAAAAATTTCTTAGTTCTTGTGCTGAAGCCGGCTATAAGCTTACAGTCCGCTTATGCTATCTCTCCTCCATCTTAGCATTTAGCCAGCTTGCAGCCTGCTATTATACTTGCTCTTCGGCTTCCTGAACCTGGCCTGCTTGGGCGATTTCCACCTAGCCTTGCATTACGGGCTTGCTAGCGCCGAGACGTTCGCACGGACAGACACCCACGTTTGCAGTACTTTTCCCATGCTATTTCGCGCATCCACGTGGGCCCGTATCACCCCGAACGTCACTAGCATCGAAAAGAGGGGGAGGGGGCAGCGGATGCCTAACCGGTGCCAGGAGGAGGAGGCACCAAGGCGAGGCAGCAGAAGGCAAAGCGGGAGATGTAACACCCGGTCTACTTCTTAAACATTCAAATGCAACACATGCAACATACGTCTGGAGACAGATGAAACACTTCAAACATTCATGTAAAACACTTGCAAAAACACCTGAAAAAACACTTGAAACTATTGCAAAAACATACGCAACATCCAGATAAAACACTTGCAACATATGTGTGAAACATATGCAACAACCAAATAAACACACTTGCAACATACATCTGGAAAATAGATGAAACATTGAGAATAGAAGCTTGCAACATACGTGTACACACAATCCTTGCAACATATGCTACATCCCGATCTACTTTTACAACATCCACATGAAACACTTGCAACATACCTATAAAACATCTAAAACACTTGAAACATAGGCTTGCAACATGTGTTTTTCATCTGTCTTCCATATGACGTAGTGCAGAGCAGGGAACGGCCAGTTCTGGCTAGCCGGCGACAGAGAATGGTAGACAACGGCAGATGGGAGGACGCGTCGGCCAAGCCAATGGCGGACCGGGCATTGGAGCAGCCGAGGATGGAGGACGACGGCCACAAAGCGTGGGTAGAGACAAGGAAGACGAGCGTGCGGGCAGGAGGACGACGACGACTATGGGGGAGATGGGAGGTCGCACCGGCCGGGGCAAAGGAGAGCCGTTGGCGGCGGCGGACCTCCCGATCCGGCCGGTTGCGCCGGCCAGACCGGCACCGGAGCTACCAAGGATGAAGGACGATGGCCCAAGTGCGGGCGGAGGCGAGGGAGACGAGCACGGTGGAGTCGGGCACGGAAGATGAACACAGTGAAATCAGACACGGTGGATAAGGTCGTGATGGATGAGACGTCCAATTTCTTTTTTAATGGAGAAGAAGCTGTCGGAACGGACAGACGCCACGAAGCATTAGGGCACGTACAACAGCAACCTTCTGTCGTCTGTATACCTCAAGCTAAACAAAATATGCTGATGTGTTCGCGATTAAATGAGGAGAGAGATGGTCGCCGTTGCCTGGTGAGACGCCGGCTGTGGCTCATGCTCCTATGCATAATCACCAGCTGAGTGACCGTTGTATGTATCGTTGCCAGCCGACGATGACTCCACCTGATCACGTACGTTGCCTGGTGACACATGTTGTATAGTTTGTGCCTGATAGTGCCTTCTTTTGAGCAAGTGTTCACTTGAATGCACACGTTCTGTAAACTGAATGTTCACTTGAACGCACACATTCTGCAATTCTATTTTTTCAGTTACCTGCATGCTCACTTGATTTTGATTCTTGCTATGGAAACAAAGAAAATTAGACATAAATTTTTGGGGAAGAAGACATATGTTATATTTGATTTATGAAATATATTATATTACATTATATATATAATATATGGTTTTCGCTGAAAGATTTCATCAATTAGCAACATAATGGTATATAGAAATAATATTCATGATTGATCATGGCTATATGCAAGCATTAAAAATTTGTAGATAGCCAAATAGATAGCAGCTGTCCGTGGGCTATACGAGTTATTTGTTCGGCCGTCTCTTTCGAGAACTTACAGATGTTGCACATGCCCTTACCGTTCGCATTAGGCTTCCTGGACCGAAGTCGCCGACCCGGCGGCGCCGTTTCCATTCGCGCGCACAACAGAGCTGCCGCTCACACTGGGCTGATCTCGAAGCTCCTTTTAAACGAGAGAAGTGAGCCTGTGGGCCTGGCCGTGTAGGGGTCACAGCCTCTCGTCATCAAGAGATTGGTGAGCTCGACCTCTGTTTCTTGTCTGAAGGTTCCCGGCCCACTAGGCCCGAACCGACCCCCGGCCCAATATTGTAATTGGGGGCACTTCCAGTGCAATAATACCTTCTCTAGTTTTGTTTGTTCTCTAGAAAAAGAAAGTGCCTTTTCTTATGATTTCAAAAAAAAAGTGCCTTTTCTTATATTCCTCTCAAAAGATAATGAGGTGCCTCTCCTTCCTCCGTGACTGACATTTGCACTTTCTCCGTAGGAGCTGTTTGGTTCGAGCATTTAACAACGGTTTCGATTTGCTTCACCATCACCGACCGAGATCCGATAGCAGGGTAACCAATTCTGTGCTTCGGTGGATCGATTACGCCCGATTTGAGCAGCAACAGTTGGCACTCTCGTCAGTGTTTTTACCACAGGTGAACCAAACAAAACACCAAACCATGGATTCCCTTCTCATTCCAGTCGAGGAGATATTCCCTTTACGTTCACGATAGGTTTATACAACCAATTTTCTTGGTGACTGAAAAAGGACAAACAAAAGTGCGACGAGTACCGGCAGCGGAGCGAATCATCAGATATATAATCTCCTGCTTGCGCTTTCAGCTGATCGATAATGCGACGAGCAGCAGAAAAGGTGGATCTGATCGATCGGCAAAGATTTGATCTATCTCAAAGCCGCAAATCTTGAAGAATTGTTGTCCAAGCGGGCAACAGGACAATTGTCCACCAGATAGAAAAAGCAGGAAAGACATAAATCCGCTATATGGCTATATATGAGTCATGGATTTCGTATCAGGATGCGACCGGAAAATCCTGTTGGATTGGAATTTGCGAGGAAGGTTAGCATGTGTTTGGTTCTGGTTTTTTGTGGATGGATTGGATCTATATATCGCTGATTTTTTTGGATGGAATGAACCTATTTCATATTTGATTGGGTGGGTCGAGTCCATTCATGTTTCTTGTTTGCTTTTGGACGTGGGATTATGTGTCTAGCAAGTGGGCCCCATGTGTCATCCACTATTTTCCTTTCATCGTCCTTGCAGTTTGTTCTCAACACGCACAAAGCCATGTTCATTGGCATTGCTCGTCTGCGCCATCGCCCTCGGCCTTAGACACCCATGCCGCCGCCACTCGCCCTGTGTCACCATTCACCCGCACCGTCGCCCTTGGCCTCGACTCGCACTAGCCCACGCCACTGCTGTCGCTCGCCTATGCCACCGCCCTCAGCTTGTGCATCGCCCTCAGCTAGACCCGTTCATGACCGGCGCTAGGCTTGCACTGCCGCCACTGCTCGCCCACGCTATCGCCGTCGGCTCGACCCATGCTACTGCTTGCCCTTGGTCACTATCCTTAGCGAGTTCATAAATTTCATATCTTGATAAATTCATAGTCCAGCAACCTTAGCCTAAATATGTGATTGGGTGACTAATGCTACTGGAATATGCTTGTTCCCCTAAGATTATCTCATTTCCCTATTGTTGGAGAATAATTGTCCTAGGGAAATATTTGTGTCCCTGCATTTTGTGACAATAGAAAAACTTTACATTGTCCATGGATTATATGTTTTTCTCGAGGCCATGAACCCATTGCCTGCCACATTATTGGTGCCTCAGTGTAATATTTCCATATAAAATACATCAAGATCCTATGGAAAAGGCAGAACCCTAATACATTTGTGTTGTGCCATCAAAGAGTTGCTTTCCTAGCGCACGGCCATAGGCCAAAACCTTCTCCTACCACCAACTAAACTCGCTCGCGCTCCAATCCTTCTGCTGTGGCACCCCATCCAGCGAATCGGTCTAGCCCTCTCCGCCATCACCTTCTCATCCAACGCCGCCACACCTCCCATCCACCCCATCTAGCGCCACCACATCTCATTGATCGATCCACTGCCGCCACCCATGCTTTAGGTTCACCACAAGAAACCTAATCAACTGAGCTGATTTGTATTTGTACCTAGTATTCAAGAAAAGATGATTCTTTCAACCGTCTTCCTCTTCTTCTTTTTTGAAGCAACACGAGGAGACAGGCTTGCCGATCAAAACACGTTTGGAGAATTCATAAATAATAGAACGGGAAATGTAAAACACATAACTAGCCAGTCTTCTGGAGGAAAAAATATTCTCCTTTCGCTCCATGGATAATTTGCTTTCTGCATTTTCTTTTTACTATACACATGAGTACTTTCTCTTCTCTTCTCTCTCAATCAGTGTCTAGGCTTTCTTTCTTCTTGTGGTATAACATGATGATGAGTCAAATATTCTATTCCACGCACTTTGCCAATGTTTTATTGATCTTGACATTTTTGCCCTTGGCACCAGCGGAACATCCAATGGCCTCTTGTAAATTCTCTCTTACAGAAAGTGTAATCTTAATATATCCTTGCTCTATCTCTTTTTTCTTATCTTACTTTTGACACGCACAAATGCGAATTCCTCTGCTTCTGCTACAATTCAATCAGGACGTCAATCATCAGAGATGCCCTCCTTTCTCCTAAATATGTGGTCCACTCAAAATTTCCGGATTCCAAGCTAATTTGATGTTTTGAGAACACCACATCTATTATTGGGCATCAACTGTAACTTTACACATAGTAAAAAATGGTGTCCCCTTTCCTTTACACAGTTACAGTCTAATAGGAGGCTAGGAGCTCTCACTTTTTCATGTAGCTGTAGTTCCTCTGCTTCTTTCAGTTTCACTGCTTGATTATTATTACCACCTTTTACTGCAAACCCTATTTTCGTCACCACCTTTGCAACCATGAGTAGAACTAAGGAGTACAAAGAATCTTGAACAAATAGTGGAAATATTACTACTCCTGAATTAGCACTACTCTGAACATCATTAATCAATCAGGATGCACTCATTAGTCATGATCAATTAACATCTTTGGATCAGGAATCAGGATTAGGATATAACCGTACCCTTCCAAGCAGACTCCATTGGCCACCTTGGACATATAGCAAACACAAAAGGCAAAAACAAAACAAAAAAAAAAAAAACTAGTGGCTGCTACTGCTTCTTCTACAACACAACGCAACCTGGTACATTGTGATGGACATCGACATGGTCGGCGAGTCGCTTGCTGCAGGTGCAGGTTTTCATGTCATCCTCAGGCTGAGGTACTGCTGGCACTGCGGCAGCCACGGCGCGTGCTGCCTCATCATCATGCCTTCTCCAAGGTCAAACGCCACGGCCCTCTGGCACGGCGGCGGCGGCGGTGGCAGCGCGTGGAACACCGCCGGCGCTGGCCCGTCGTCGGAGTAGTACTCGGCAGACGACGGCGGCGACGACGACAGGACGCTCGCGCCGGAGCAGTCGGACCCGAAGGGCGAGGAGCCGCCACTACCGGCGTTGTCGCGCTGCTCTGCAGCTTGCCTCCTCCTGTGGTTCTTGCGACGGCCGGCGGCTGAGCAGCGCCGCCCGCCGATGGCGAGCGTCAGCTCAAGCTCCGTTCCAGCAACGTCCTCGTCGTCGTCGGCGCTGACGATGTACTCGTCCGCCGGGAGCTGCAGGTTCAGCGCCCGCCGCGGCTGCTTGCTGCGCCGGCGGGTGGTCATCAGCACCGGCGCGTCCCGGGTCAGGTCGCTCATCAGCTCCCTCTGGATGCGGTACAGGCGGTGCAGCTCGTGGACCTGGATAGGATGTTTGCCAAGAACAATGGCGACGATCAGTAGCAGTTCATACATACATACACATCATTTTCAGGACGAAAGAAAGAAGTAGCAACGGTGTGATGATGAAGAGGAAGAACCCAAAGTTTCTTGGTGGTTTATTACCTGCTGCCTGAAGGTTTCTTCGTGCTTGAGCATGGACATCTTCATGACCTCCATGTCGCATTGCCTCACAAGCTGCCTGTCCATCATCATCCTCGTAGCTATAGCCGCTCTCTGTTCTTGCTCGATCGAGCTTGGCTAGCTATATGGATCGATCCGGGTGACCAGATTCTTCAGTGCCGAGCTGGCGCTGGAACTGGAACTGGAACTGGAACAGCACACGAAGCTGTTGAAAGAGAGAGCAGGATGAGCAGCTGTAGTGGTGGCAGGGGGAGCGGATTTATAAACACCTTCCTCCAACGCCCATGGGGGCTGCCTTTCCGTTCGCTAGACACTAGGAGAGGGATAAACTTTTGCATGCCTCCCCTCCTTTCTGGCACGGCAAACAAAAGGGGAGAGAGAGAGGAGGCCCCGCTCAGCTGATGCATGCACCCCGGCTAATGGCACACTATCAGTGTCACTCGCTGGCTTGCTAAGCATGCATGCAGTGCCCCTCGCAGAGCAGACAGGCCTGCAGGAGTCCAGTTTAATCTTCTTCTATCTACCTCGTCACCCATGCACGCGCGGGGCCCACGTGCATGCATGGACATGGACGGACGGACCCAAAGCAACTGGTACTGCGAACCATGCAGCAGGAGGAGCCGAGGAGTGCATTTCAAACAGTGCACACACTTTGTGAGTATGTGATGCAGTGTACTGGAGTACATGTGTGTGCCATGATCATTGCTTTGTGCGGTTTGTTTAGTACAGTTTCGTTCTCCTCATGTCATGTGTGCAATAAGAAAGATATTCTTAGTGAGATGGAGCTGTCAGCTTGTCACTGAAAACAAGCAAAGGGAAGGAGCATATGAGCTGCTGATGATGATGATAGATGAGGATGAGCAATGCGTGCGGCTCCTCTCATTCAGTGCTACCTGCATTATTGCCACATTTGCAATGTTGCAATCAAAGCCCATATCTTTGGGGAGCGGGTAATAAGGCTAGTCTCAGTGGGGGTTTTAACACAGTGCGAAGAGTTTCATCCCCATGAAACTCTCTCTAATCCTATAAAACTCTTATCATCTTTCTCTTCATCAATATGGTGCCATGTCAACATATTTAATGCCTATGAAACTGTATGAAACTCCCATTGAGACTGGCCTAACGGAGGCCAGTTGCCCAGTTGCAGTTCTGGTCTCTCTGCTGGAGTTGGAGCTTAGTGCCGACCTTCTGCTCTTCAGTGGAAAAAAAACGATAAAAAAAATCTGATAACTCTTCTGTGTTGCAGTTGCAGGAGGAGCAAGTCAGCTGAGAAGGCAGCAAATGCTGGTTGGATGGATGGATGCAGAGTTGAAGAGATCCCTTTCACAGGAAGCATGAAGCATACATGTCTGCAGTCTGCACAATGCTGAGAAACTGATTTGATATGGCTGTTCCAAACTTGCAATGCATGCGCAGTTGCTGCTTCATCAAACAAACTGCAATTACGTAGGAGTACTCCTTGTTAGTTATGGTGAATGCTTCATTGCAACGGTGATTAGCCGGGGGTGTTCAGTGGTGATGAAGTGATTGAAACGCCTAAGCAAGGGGGATGGGTGGATGGATAGATGGTCCGAGGGAGAGAGAGAGAGTTCCTCCTTTCTCGGCTTTCTTTTTGGTCTTCTTTCCTAGTGCAAAAGACCTTTTATGGATAAGATAAAACACTGTCCGTTGGACAGCAGTGCCGGCCTACTTGTTCCCTTGAAAATTTCTTGCATGCATGTCACTTACAGAAAAGATCTGCCAAAAAAGATTTTGATTTGACACATTCCTAGGGAAATTCTAGGAAGTAATCCCCACTTAGTCACTAACAAAAAAGAGCTGCAAAAGAATACTAGTTCCCCAATCATTGTGACTTACTCCTCCTTTATAATTAATTACCAACTGCTAATACGAAGTAGCAGCTCAATGCAAGAATGCATTCATCATCATGGCCAAATTAGGCCCAAAAAAAGGTGTGAAGCTGCTGAAAAAACAGTAGAAGCTTTGTAGGTAGGGGAGAAAGTCACCTCCCTCTCACTTTGCATACTTCTAAAGTTAAAAGGCTACTTTCGTCAGGGGTTTGGGGGGGGGGGGGGGGGGGGGGGGGGGGGGGGGGGGGGGCTTTTTTCCACCAATTACTCCATGATTTTCAGGCCGGGAAAAGGAGGCCGGCTAGCTCATCGATTGTTTCCTCTGCAAAAGCAATTGGCCAGCAGAGTGCAGTGGTGTGGAGCTAGCTTCTCAAAAGCATATACCGGCCAACTAGAACAGCATTTTCTGAACTCAAAAGACAAATAGGGGGGCAGCGATTCTAGCTAGCCTTCTGGCCTCTTGGCTCTGGCTGCTCTCCTGCAAGTTCGTTCGTCGATCCACACACCTGAGATTTTTGTTTCTGAAGAGAAAGATTCGTCAAAAACATGCAATGGTTATCTGACTGCTTCGGCCTGTTAACTGAAATTTGTTGCAGATTTGCATGAGCTCCTTGACAAAAAATGTCTGGCTGTCTGTCCCTGTTGTTCTGAGGCTCACACTTCTTCTCAAGCTGTTTTTTGGTCTGAATGATCCAAAACATCACCACTGATGCAGACTTGTTGCATACAGGCTAGAAGTCAGTGTAGCAAAAGAACAAATTAACCTCTGAGGACAAAATAAACAACACCAAAATTAGACTGACCTGTTACTAGCTAGCAGCCAACGATAAAGTAATCAGGGAGGGAGGGAGGGAGCACAGCATGGCATGCATGCTCACTCGCACGGGCAAGCTGAGGGAGAGGGTGCTGGCTAAAATTCAGTGCTGAACTTTTCAGAGAGGAAAGCACATCGGTCGCCGCGAAGAATTCAGCAGGCTGCAGCCTCCATTCTGTCGCCCCTCCGCGGCACGGGCTCCTCGAAGCCGCGGCCGTCGTCATCATTCCGGTCTCCTGGAAGCCTGTGCCGAGTGTGAGTAACAGCAAGGTTTAGGGGTTAGGTTTAGGGGGTGGACTCTTGAGAAATGCTGGTGGTTTGAAAGAAGAGGCGAGCGAGCGTGCCATCATGACTGTCATCATCATTGCGTAAGGGCCAGAGTGGGTGCGAGTCTACCCGGGCCAGAGTGGGTGCGAGTCTACCCCATGCCTAGAAAGGCTGATAAGAACTGGTGCTAAATGTGATGTATTGCAGGAGTATTTGGGAAATGCAAATGACGCACTCTCAAAATTCTTGAAATGTGCCCTAACTAGTTGCAATGGATTTCCTTTTCTGGTACCAAATACTCCCTCTGTCCCATATTATCTATCGTTTTCAGTTTCCGTACCACAAGTTTGACTCGATTTGTAGAAAATACGTACAACATTTGTATCTCCAAATAAATTTATTAAAAAACTATATTCAAATATATTTCCAATGATACTAATTATGTACCATAAATATTAATATTTTTATAATATATATTTTATCAAAGTTCTTTTTCGGGAAGCGAAAGCGACAGATATTTTGGGACGGAGGGGGTACTACACTGGGTTCTGAGAACCAAGTTCAGGAGTTTCTTGGAGCAGCTGACACAAAGTCCTATTACTTCATTAACTAGCAAAATGGTCTGCGCAATTGCACAGCTAAAATCAGTATATTTTAGGTCAAAATATTATTGGTACAAATATTGATTAGCACAAAGGCAGTATTGACCCTTGCTAAATTGAAATTTTGTTACTTCAGAATTGCATAGTCAATGATTTGTAGAACTATTTTTGCTTGTTAATGGAAATATCACTTGCATATGCAATCCTAAGCTTATTTTACAGTTAAAATAGTAATAGAAAAAATGTATAATGAAGCAAATATCCTATATATATGTACCCTCTCCAACCACAAATATGAGCATTTTCATAATTCAAAATTTTCCTTAAATGTAAACATGTTCATGTTTTGCGTCAATATTTGTTTGTTTGGCTGATAAGTCATGGTTGAAAGTACTGTTGGCTGATTTGTTGCGAGAGAAAAATATTATTTCCTCGCTGAAAAAGTACGATTATAAGCTATAAACGAACAGGGCGTTTGTGTTTTATAAATAAAAATTTAATGGGTGCCTTCTCCGTGTACTAGTTACGGTGGTATCAGTAGAAAATATAGCCAATAATTGCATCTTTATAACCTTGGGGGTTGATAGAAGGCATCACTCATTTTTTTCCTTAATCTAACCTAAAATTCCTCCTTAAATTTGTGGAAGCTATTATATTATGCATATGTCAAAATAATATTTTAGCACACTCCCAACCTTAGAGCACTTCCAATGCAGACTCTATCATAGTTTTTATGGTCATTTATTATCCTTCTATTTATTGTATTTTACTGGAAGAAAGAGAGAAAAACTTAAGAACTCGACGTCTTCACGCCTACCGATGTCCCTGGAACGCTCCCGCACGCGCTGCCGCGATCCCGTGCGCCCGCTTCTTCCCTGGCGCCCCCTGTCGCGAACTCCTGCACGCGCGCTCGCAGGCCGTCGTCTAGCTTGTGCGCGGCCGCTTGCCCAGCGCCGCAGCTCTCCTGCACGCGCGCGCTCGCAGGCCACCGTCGAAGCTAACATGCATGGAGATGGATCGAACGTACGTATCTGTGTTGATGAGCCATGGCTACGCCTGTGGTGCTGCTGCTTTGCATTTGCTTCCCGATTAATCCAATCAAAAGTAATCTCTCCCTGGTACACCGCCGAAGCAGTACTCGTTTCCGTACACCACCATGCCTGTATGCCTGCAGGTCCGTGCGTGAGAGACAATCCGCGCGGACGCCGCCGAGCGGATCCCGCCGCGAGCACGGCAGCTCCGGCCATGGCCCGACGTCGCCATGCCGCCGCCCCGCAGGGAGCTCGCTCTGCGTCCGCCCGTTGAGCCGCCAAGCTCGCGCGTCTTCTTCCCCTTGGCTCCCGCGACGCGTCTTCTTCCTGCTCCTTCACTGCGCGCGGTCACGGTTCACGGATGCAGAGTAGACGCAGAGGATCCTGTACGTGTGGGAGAATAGTTGCTTGATTTTTCTTTGGACTCTACATGGAAAAAAATGCATTGGGAGCTATGGTTTCTTTGGAACAATATCCTAGATCACAGAAACTATAGTTTCTGTATTGAGAGTGTCTTTATACAAATATGTCAGCAAGTATCGATGGCCTATTAGTCCAAAAACAAATAAACTACCATGAGGAAAGTAGTCATGTACGACGTCAATTCAATGCTAGCTACCTATTTTAATTTCTACAGCATACTTGTTTGCCAGTATAGATATTAGTTACTTTTTCTATAAACTTGATTTTTTTTCTATAAAAACAAATACACATGTTTTTTTGTATTTTCGTGTTATAAATTTTTGTGTTCCAAACACCTCTTCCTAATTATTTTCTGTGTTTTTCCCTCTATTTTACTACTATGCTCAACCATCCTATTTCTTTGTTTTCCCATTCCTTTAATTTTTATTCCTACATCCAAACGGGCACTTAATCTCAGCCTGAATTATTGGACCCACTTAATTAAAGGCCTAGATTTCTTCTTACAACAATTAATGTGTATAATAGCAGTGTGGATAACTTATCAACGTGTGTACGTTTTTTTACTTTATATATAGTACAAGCCTTGAGAATTAACGTGGATCTTTTTTTATGTTGACCAAGTATTAAATGATACCCCATCAGTCCCTTATTATTTGTCGTTTTAAGTTTCCATGTCATAACTTTGAGTAGATTTATAGAAAATACATGTAACATTTGTATCACCAAATAAATTTATTAAAAAAAACTAGATTCGAAGATCTATCTAATAATATCAATTATGCATCATAAATATTAATATTTTTTTATATAAAATTAATCAAAGTTATTTTTTTGGTAAGCAAGAAAGACAGATATCTAGGGATGGAGGGAGCAGATTTTGATGCTATAGGACGCACCAGAAAGAAGCACGGTCAATGTGACTTGCAACGTCATGCTGCAACAAGAACAAAGATGCAGATATATAAAATCAAAGTACCAAGTGCAATTAGTATAAGCACGATTAGTTAATCACCAACCGGAAACCAGGATTTGTTACAAGTCATCACGGGCTGACCCTGGAGGCACTCAGGATTCAGATGACTGTTGGAGTGTTGGAGCTGCACTGGGGTGGGAGAGAGCCGACAGGTTTGTCCGGCACGCACGCTCGCCACCGAAAGAAGGGAGAAAGCGAAGGGGAGGAGGCAGGCGCAGAAAACAGATGGCAGGACGCAGGCAGGAGGGGCCTGAAAAGACGAGTTTCGTGATGACCTCGCACTAACATTTGTAGCCCAAAAGTGTGCACGTTCTCTAGGCCTCTTGTTCCCCCTCTTTAGTTCCAATTTCTCTCTCTCTCTCTCTCTCTCTCTCTCTCTTCTCCTTTCCCTCTCCGATTTGTTATCCATGGAGTTTCTCGAGGACTACTGGACGTCTGGACTCAAGCTCTATCTGTCCTTTTCTTTTCCCCTGGTTTTCTTGGGGCGTATGGACGGTATTACTGTGGAAATTAGGCTAGTATGAAGGTGTGTTTCGTTCTTTTTCTCTGGGTGCCGTTTACGTGGAAGAGAGTGCGTGAGCACCAGTTTGGGTATGTCATATGAACGTGCGCATGACAAAAGTGCTATTTAAAAAAATTCAGTAAAAAATAAAAATGATTTAACAGTTGAACTGTTTTAATGATAGTTAACGTGATCCTTGACAACAGAGCTACTACTAGCTAAATCTCTCAGAAGTTCTCATAAAAAAATAGGGTGTGCGTGCTTTGTAATTGTGATATCAAAATAATTTGTTAAACAACTCCATCTGGGTATCAGTGATTTTTTAGATAATGATCTGGGTGTCAGTGATATGGGCAAGGTAAATTCGCAGCAAAAGAAACATGGTGGACTATGCAGATTACATCCACACTTCACATCTTCAACAAGGCCTTGGTGACAACCCTATGGGGTCAATCACCATACAATCCCCTACATACCGTGGAGCACGAAAGATTTTTGAATTACACGACACAGCTATAAGAGAACCCTCATAGCACAGATCAAATCACCAAACTAGTGATGAGTGACCTGGAATAAACATAAGAACAAGAAAAGGAAGAAAGAAAGAGCGACTGCCCTCAAGACTCAAGACCTACAGCTGAGTCTTCAATAAAATAAATCAACGCAAAGGTTGCCTACATGATAGACGAAGCCATGGTGGCAAAGTATCCACTAGAATATCCGCTATAAAAGTCAGACGACGACATCAAGGTCAAACGCTGCAGGATAGACCAATGTGAGAACAAGGAAGGCACACACACTGGCACAGCAAGGGACTGCACCAGTGGCCGACAGCACAGCAGATACCACAGATGACGGATGCTTTTGCGACGAGCCCCGTAGGTGATTTTTTCAGCGAAGCCTTCACAAATATATAACAACCAAAGGGTACCGCCCCGGACGCCATCGTCGCTAGCCTTAGAGGCTTCTAAGGCAGGCCATATGCTCAGAATCCGACATTGTCGGCACGGGAGCATGGTGTTTAATAACGACACCTCCAAGAAGATAAATGGCGTCCGAAGCGTCACCATCTGCCCAACAAAAAATCAGGGTGAGCTTTTGCCGAGAACCCCTGCAGCCAAAGGCATCCATGGTGGGCCACCGCCCCACGAAGAGGCAGTAGCCGGCGCGTGGAAGACCGCCGGTGCTGGCCCGTCGTCGGAGGAGTACTTGGCCGACGATGGCGGCGACGACGACAGGCCGCTCGCGCAGGAGCAGTCGGACCCGAAGTGCGAGGGCCCCAGCCGCTTGACGATCCGCGCCGTGAGCTCAAGCGAACTTCTTGGACGGCGGCTGCATCTCGGCGGCGGCACACAACCTGGTACAATGTGATAGATGGACATGGACGGTGAGCTGCTTGCTGCAGCTGCAGGTTTTCATATCATCCTCAGGCTGAGGTACTGCTGGCACTGCAGCAGCCACGGCGCGTGCTGCCTCATCATCATGCCTTCTCCAAGGTCAAACGCCACGGCCCTCTGGCACGGCGGCGGTGGCAGCGCGTGGAACACCGCCGGCGCCGGCCCGTCATCGGAGTAGTACTCGACCGACGACGGCGGCGACGACGATAGGACGCTCGCGCCGGAGCAGTCGGACCCGAACGGGGAGGAGCCGCCGCCGCTACCGGCGTTGTCGCGCTGCTCTGCAGCTTGCCTCCTCCTGTTGTGGTTCTTGCGACGGGCGGCGGCGGCTGAGCGCCACCCGCCGATGGCGAGCGTCAGCTCCAGCTCCGTGCCGGCGGCGGCGTCCGCGTCCTCGTCCTCGTCGGCGCTGACGATGTACTCGTCCGCCGGGAGCTGCAGGTTCAGCGGCCGCCGCGGCTGCTTGCTACGCCGGCGGGTGGTCATCAGCGCCGGCGCGCCTTGGGTCAGGTCGCTCATCAGCTCCCTCTGGACGCGGTACAGGCGGTGCAGCTCGTGGACCTGATAGGATGATTGCCAAGAACAATGGCGATGATCAGTAGCAGTTCATACTCCATACATCCACTTCGTTTTCAGGATGAAAGAAAGAAGTAGCAACGGTGTGAAGAAGAAGAAGAAGAACACATAGTTTCTTGGTGCTTTATTACCTGCTGCCTGAAGGTTTCTTCGTGCTTGACCATGGCCATCTTCATGACCTCCATGTCACATTGCCTCACGAGCTGCCTGTCCATCATCATCCTCGTAGCTATAGCCGCTCTCTATTCTTGCTCGATGGAGCTTGGCTACCGATCCCGGCCGGTCACCAGATTCTTCAGTGCCGACTGCCGAGCTGGCGCTGGAACTGGAACTGGAACAACACACGAGGCTGTTGAGAGAGAGAGAGAGAGAGCAGGAGCAGGTGTTGGGGTGGTTCTGAAACTGGGGTGGCACGGGAGTGGATTTATAAATACCTCCGCCAGCACCCATGGTGGTGCCTTTCTGTTCGCTAGACACTAGGGAGGGATTAAGGCTTGTTTAGTCCTCCCAAAAGTTTACGTCGCATATTATAGAATGTTTGGACACATATATGGAGTATTAAATATAGACTAAAAAATAACTAATTACGTAGATTATGACTACTTTACGAGACGAATCTTTTAAGCCTAATTAGACCATGATTTGACAATAAAGTGCTACAGTAACACGTGTGCTAATGATGAGTTAATTAAGTTTAATAAATTCGTCTCGCGTTTACTGTCGGATTCAATATTATATTTTTTATTAGTATCCGAACACCACGACACCCGTTAATACCGATATGACAGCCCAAAACTTTGCAACATGTAACTAAATTGCGTGCCTCGCCTCCTTTCTGGCAGGGCAAGCAACAGGAAGAGAGAGCAGACAGAGAGAGGGAGGGGAGACCCGGTCAGCTGCATGCATGCACCCTGGCTGATGGCACTGTCAGTGTCACTCGCTGGCTTGCTAAGCATGCATGCAGTGCCCCTCCCAGAGCAGACAGGCCTGCAGGAGCCCAGTTTAATCTTCTTCTATCTACCTCGTCACCCCATGCACGCGCGGGGCCCACTGCATGCATGGACATGGACGGACGGACCCAAAGCAACTGGTACTGCGAACCATGCAGCAGGAGGAGCCGAGGAGTGCATTTCAAACAGTGCGCACACTTTGTGAGTATGTGATGCAGTGTACTGGAGTACAAGTGTGTGCCATGATCATTGCTTTGTGCAGTTTGTTTAGTACAGTTTCGTTCTCCTCATGTCATGTGTGCAATAAGAAAGATATTCCTAGTGAGATGGAGCTGTCAGCTTGTCACTGAAAACAAGCAAAGGGATAGGAAGAAAGGGCCATTGAGCTGATGATGATGGATGAGCAATGCGTGTGGCTCCTCTCATTCAGTGCTACCTGCATTATTGCCACATTTGCAATGTTGGGTGGATACATAATTGGATGCATCTATCCAAATCGATGAATCTAACATTAACAAAGCCCATGTCATTGGGGAGCGGGTAATAAGGGGAGCCAGTTGCCCAGTTGCAATTCTTGTCTTGCTGCTGGAGTTGGAGGTTAGTGCCGGCCTTCTGCTCTTCTCTGGGGGGAAAAAACCATAAAAAAACTCTGTGTTGCAGTTGCAGGAGGAGCAAGTCAGCTGAGAAGGCAGCAAAGGCTGGTTGGATGCATGGATGGATGGATGCAGAGTTGCAGAGATCCCTTTGATAGGAAGCATGAAGCATGCATGTCTGCTGCTGCACAATGCTGAGAAACTGATTTGATATTGTTGTTGCAATGCATGCGCATGCAATTGCTTCATCAAACAAAACTGCAATTACGTAGGAGTACTCCTTGTTAGTTATGGTGAATGCTTCATTGTAACGGTGATTAGCTGGGGGTGATGTTCAGTGGTGATCAAGTGATTGAAAAGAGCCTAAGCAACGGGATGGATCGATGTATGGATAGATGGTCCGAGGGAGGACAAGACAGTGGTGCACGCTTTGCCGGCGGAGGGAGGCGCAGCCGTACACTGTGCTAGGCCCACAATGGAGAGAGAGTGTGTGATGAGAGAGAGAGAGAGAGAGAGAGGGGGGGGGGGGGGGGGGGGGGGGGGTGAGAGAGAGACTTCCTCCTTTCTCGGCTTTCTTTTGGTCTTCTTCCTACCAGTGCAAAAGCCCTTTTATGGATAAGATAAAACACTGTCCGTTTGACAGCAGTGCCGGCCTACTTGTTCCCTTCAAAACTTCTTGCAGTGGGCATGTCACTTACAAAAAAAGATCTGCCAAAAAAAAGATTTTTATTTCACACGTTTCTAGCTAGCAGGGGAAATACTAGTAGAGGTAATCCCCACTTAGTCACTAACAAAAAAAGAGCTGCAAAAGAATACTATTTCCTCTATCATTGTGA
This sequence comes from Miscanthus floridulus, assembly GCF_019320115.1. Lineage (NCBI taxonomy): Eukaryota > Viridiplantae > Streptophyta > Magnoliopsida > Poales > Poaceae > Miscanthus > Miscanthus floridulus. The sequence continues at coordinate 70,791,137 of NC_089593.1, forward strand.
CTTACTATATTCCTTTACAATTAATTAACAACTGCTAATACGAAGTAGTAGCTCAATGCAAAAACTGCATTCATCATCATGGCCAAATTAGGCCCAAAAAAAGGTTGAAAAACAGTAGAAGCTTTGTAGGTAGGGGAGAAAGTCGCCTCCCTCTCGCTTTGCATACTTCTAAAGGTAAAAGCCTACTTTCGTCAGGGGTTTTGGGGGCCTTTTTTCCACCAAGTACTCCATTATTTTCTGGCCAGGAAAAGGAGGCCGGCTAGCTCATCGATTGTTTGCTCTGCAAAAGCAATTGGCCAGCAGAGTGCAGTGGTGTGTGGAGCTAGCTTCTCAAAAGCATATATCGGCCAACTAGAACAGCATTTTCTGAACTCAAAAGACAAATAGGGTGCAGTGATTCTAGCTAGCCTTCTGGCCTCTGAGCTCTGGGCTCTGGCTGCTCTCCTGCAAGTTCGTTCGTCGATCGACGCTCCTGAGATTTTTGTTTCTGAACAGAAACATTCACCAAAAACATGCAATAGTTTGCAGATTTGCATGAGCTCCTTGACAAAACATGTTGTCTGCCTGTCTGTTGTCGCCTGTTATTCTGAAGCTCTCACTTCTCGGGCCGTTTGTGGTCTGTATGATCCAAAACATCACCATGGATGCAGACTTGCATTCCAGGCGAGAAATCAGTCAGTGTAGTAAAAGAACAAAACTAACCTCTGAAGATAAAGATAAAATAAACAGCTCCGAAATTAAACAGAACTTGTTAGGATAATAGGCAATTTCCATGTCATTTTAATTCCATAAATTAACAGCATGATGATGACATATAAAGAATTATTAATCATTGAAATCATGATATGGATTATATCCATGGTAAAACTACATGCTGGATCATATATCATGTGAAACTTATGAAGATCATGAACCATAACAAAGAGAAACACATGGAATGATATATATATCATATCTGCAACAAGCATAAAGCTACATACGAAACAACAGGACTCGTAGAGCATATAACTAGCAGGAACAGACATAAGATATCTTATGAAATGACATGACTGAACATATGAAACAAACCGATGAACTACGGAAACACGTAGAACGTAAAACAGAGAGAAGATGAAACGATCATACCCTCCCATCCGCAATTCCGAAGTTCCAGCAACTTCCCTTGACATGCCGTAGGAGAAGAAGATGTTCCTTCCGTCAGCGATCGGGAAGAAGACGATGTATGGTGATGGCGGCTCTTCGGGCAGTCGCGTAGACGCTCCCCAAAAACCTAATTGCCGATCCCCTGTGCAAGGTCCCGAACGACAAGGGCTTCGGAGGCACCTGCCCTCTCGCTCCTCCGTGCGCGCAGAGTTACGAGATGAGGAAAGCCATCAAGCAACTGAATCCAGTTTCCGGAATACGTGTGTTCTCTATTTTAACTGGAGTTGGAAGACTCGCTGGGAAAACGGAGAGACCCGCAGGGAAGACAGAGAGACCCCGGGAGATCAAGAGTCAGGCCGGCTTTTCGTTGAAAACTCCCGTGGTTAGTGGGTGCTAAAAAGTTAACACGCCACGCCACGCCTGCCTGCCTCGCCACGCCACGCCACGCCACGCCCCGAGCCCGACCCGGCCGGCGGCGGCGCGCGCGCGCGTGTGGCACGCCTTTGTCTGTTTCTCAACTTCTCAAATTAGACGGATTAATTCCAACCATTTAAGTTGAGTCAACGTCCTTTTAACTTCCAATCCGGTACAAATAATAATACCCACAATTACAAGCCATAGAGTTATTGATTTATTAAATATATAAATGGGCCTAGCCCATAATAAATCCAACAATCCCCACCAAACTCTAGGGTGTGTAACTGTATAGTTCCAGAATCACAATTCTTTGATATACTAGTGTTTCGATGGAGACTGTTAAGTTGAACATCCACCTAGAACAAGAGTTTCACTCAGTCACAACTGAACAATGGACTATGCCTTGAATTGACAGTTTTGTGTGAGGTGAGATTCACTCAAATCCTTTGCTGGTACTAGGTTGCAACAAGCATCCCCGCTGTTTGAAGCATATAAGTCACACTTCTATGCCTTTCATGAGTGTTTAGGGATAACCCAGGTCCCATAGACTGTGACCAACAGTCTGACTCATATAGGTGTACTTCTCAAAAGATGTTCTGTAGGACAACATCTCATCTTTATAAGACTCTCGAAATACATTAAGGTAAATACCATCCTGCCTTACAGAAAGAAAGATATGCATCAGAGATAGGTTCGTAGGGAACTTTCCTCTCAATCTACTTATAGCTTGTTTCACCACTCTACTTCACGGGATCTCTGATCACATAGAGCAGGTTACCACTACAGTAGATTTTCACGTGGGTCTCATACCCATCTCTCTCGATGCACTTTCTATCACATTTCGTGACAGTCCCTTAGTGAATTGATCTGCCAGATTATTCGACGTGTGAACATAGTCCAACGTTATAACTCCGGAGGTTTTCAACTTTCTGATAGTCTTTAATCTTCTTTTAACATGCCTTGTGAACTTCATGTTATTCCTGGAACTGTTGACCTTTGTGATCACAGTTTGGTTGTCACAGTTCATTGAGATAGCCGGTATCGGTTTTTCAACTACCGGTAAATCCAACAGGAAATCACGAAGCCACTCGGCCTCAGCTCCAGCAGTGTCCAATGCAGCGAGTTCTGCTTCCATTGTAGACTTCGTTAAGATAGTCTGCTTGCAAGACTTCTAGGAAACAGCGCCACCAGTAAGCAGAAACACATATCCGCTCGTGGCATAAAGCTCATCAGCATCAGAAATCCAGTTGGCATCACAATAGCCTTCCAGCACTTTTGGATGTCCAGTATAATGAATACCATAAGTCATAGTACCTTTCAGATAACGCAACACTCTCTCAAGAGCACGCCAGTGATCATCTCCTGGGTTTGACACAAACCGGCTCAGCTTGCTCACAGCATATGAGATGTCAGGCCTTATCGCACTCGCAAGGTACATGAGTGAGCCAATGATCTGGGAGTATGTCAGTTGATCCCTTGCTATTCTTCGATTTTTCCTCAATAGCATGCTAGGATCATAAGGCGTGGGAGCAGGATCACAGTCACTAAAACCAAAGCGACTTAATACCTTTTCCACATAGTGGGATTGTAACAGAGTTACCCCACCATCACCTTCTCTAATAAGCTTGATGTTTAAAATAACATTAGCTTCTCCCAAATCTTTTATTTCAAAATTGCTCGACAGAAGTTTCTTTACTTCCTTAATCATATTGAGATTTGATCCAAAGATCAGGATGTCATCAACATATAGGCACAGCATAACAGCTTCACCCCCACCATATCGATAATACACACACGTGTCAGCTTCATTCACAGAGAAACCGTTAGATGTTAAAGTATTATCAAACCTTTCATGCCATTGCTTAGGTGCTTGTTTTAGGCCATATAATGATTTTAACAACCTGCACACCTTGTTCTCTTGACCATCCGCAATGAACCCTTCTGGCTGATCCATATAGATCTCCTCTTCTAACTCTCCATTCAGGAAAGCTGTCTTAACATCCATCTGATGAATGATAAGACCATAAGAGGCAGCCACGGCAATTAAGGTGCGAATTGTAGTCAATTGAGCAACTGGTGAATAGGTGTCAAAGAAATCTTCACCCTCTTTTTGAGTATATCCTTTGGCCACAAGCCTTGCCTTGTACCTCTCAATTGTACCATCAGGCCTAAGCTTTTTCTTGAAAAATCCATTTGCAACCTATAGGTTGACACCCATAAGGACGGTCAACGACCTCCCAAGTTCTATTAGACATAATAGAATCCATCTCACTCCTTACTGCTTCCTTCCACAAGTCAGCATCAGGAGAAGAATATGCCTCTCTAATGGTGGTTGGTATGTCTTCCACAAGGTACACTAAATAGTCATCACCAAAGAATTTTGCAACCCTCTGTCTCTTGCTCTTTCGAGTGACTATAGTGTCATCCTCCTCAGGGATGTGCACATGAGAATCTTCAGCATGATCTAGTTCGTGTTCATGGGGAATTGTAGTCTCATGACTTGTTTCACTAGGTGTATTCTTCATTGGGAATTCATTCTCAAAGAATGTAGCGTCTCTAGATTCTATGATTGTATCAACATACATATCAGGAACTTCAGATTTTATAATTAAGAACCTATACCCAATGTTGTGAAAGGCATAGCCAAGGAAAATACAATCAACAGTTTTAGGCCCAAGTTTACGCTTTTTGTTGATTGGCACATTTACCTTAGCCAAGCAACCCCAAGTGCGCAAATATGAGAGATTTAATCTTCTCTTTTCCCATTCCTCAAATGGTGTGATCTCTTTGTTCTTTGTTGGAACTCTGTTCAGGACATGACATGCTGTCAAAATCGCCTCACCCCACTATTCCTTAGATAATCCCGCTGTACTCAACATGGCATGCACTAACTCTGTTAGAGTGCGGTTTTTCCTTTCAGCAATCCCATTGGATTGTGGTGAGAATGGCGATGTCCTCTCATGAACAATACCATGTTCCACACAGAACTCATCGAAAACATTAGAGAAATATTCTCCACCTCGATCGGACCTTAACCGCTTTATTTTCCTCTCAAGTTGGTTCTCAACTTCAGCTTTATAGGTCTTAAAATAATTAAACGCTTCATCTTTTGTTTTTAAGAGATACACATAGCAAAACCTGGTGGAGTCATCTATAAACATGAGGAAGTATCTTTTATAGCCTTTAGTCAAAATTCCATTCATTTCGCACAAATCAGAATGGACAAGTTCTAGAGGTGCTAAATTCCTCACCTCAGCAGCCTTGTGAGGCTTGCGGGGTTGTTTTGATTCAACACATACATGGCACTTAGACTTTTTGACCAAATTGAATTTAGGAATTAAATTTAGATTTGCTAACCGCATAAGACAGCCAAAACTTGCATGACAGAAACGTGAATGCCATAAATCCGACTCATCAGAAATATTAACATAATTCACCATTTTATTACACACATCATGCAGTGATAAGCGGAACAAACCTCCGCAATCATATCCTTTACCAACAAAAGAACCATGTTTCGACACAACACATTTATTCGACTCTAGAACAATTTTGTAGCCATCTCGACATAGCATAGACGCACTAACAAGATTCTTCTTGATGGAGGGCACATGCTGCACGCTCTTCAATGGCACCGTCTTTCCCGAAGTAAACTTCAGAATGACCGTACCAACACCAAGAACATGAGCACGCGACCCATTTCCCATCAACAAGGCGCCAGACCTCTCGACCTGGTAGGAAGAAAACAGAGAAACATCAGCACACACATGAATATTTGCACCACTATCCATCCACCACTCAGGTGAATTACATACTGAAAGAACAAATGGTAAAGAATTACCATACCCAGTTGCTCCTTCTCCAGTATCAGTAGTGACAACATTTGCTGATTTCTTTTCCTGCTTGAACTTGCGCTCAGGGCACTCACTTGCCCAGTGCTGTTCACTGCCACAAACAAAGCAGCCTCCATCTCTCTTGTTGTTGTTCTTTTTAAACTGTGCTGTTTGAACAGGCTTAGTTGTGTTCTCTTGCTTGTTCTGGTTTTTCTTCTTTTTATACTTGCGGAATCTAGAGTTTCTCTTCTGTACCACATTAGCAGTAGAGGTCTCAACACTCTTTCCATTGTCTTTTGCTCTCGCTCTCTCCTCAACATCAAGAGTACCAATGAGCTCTTCAACATTGAACTCCTGTCTCTTATGTTTGAGTGAGGTAGCAAAGTCCTTCCAAGAAGGTGGTAACTTGGCGATTATACCGCCAGCCACAAACTTGTCAGGTAAGACACATGGAAAGAGCTCAAGTTCCTTAGCTAGTGCCTGAATCTCATGAGCCTGTTCCACTACAGATCGGTTCTCAACCATCTTGTAGTCATACAGCTGCTCCATGAGGTACAGCTCGCTACCAGCATCGGTAACTCCAAACTTTCCCACAAGTGCATCCCACAGCTCTTTCCCTGTAGGAAGGATGATATAGCTTTTCTGGAATTTTAGATCAAGTGCGCTAATCACTGCACCTCGAAAGAGGTTGTCATCAGCCTTAAACTTAGCCTCATCCTCAGGAGGCAAGTTAGCAGGTTTGCCCTTAGAGACATGATAACATGACATTGCAGTGAGCCACAATTCCATCTTAGCTTTCCAGATCAAGAAGTTTTTACCATCAAAAGGATCAGGCTTTAACACAGCAGCAAAACCTCTGACAGAAAATGCCTAAAATTAGGTTTTTGGATTGTTAGGATAATAGGCAATTTCCATGTCATTTTAATTCCATAAATTAACAGCATGATGATGACATATAAAGAATTATTAATCATTGAAATCATGATATGGATTATATCCATGGTAAAACTACATGCTGGATCATATATCATGTGAAACTTATGAAGATCATGAACCATAACAAAGAGAAACACATGGAATGATATATATATATCATATCTGCAACAAGCATAAAGCTACATACGAAACAACAGGACTCATAGAGCATATAACTAGCAGGAACAGACATAAGATATCTTATGAAATGACATGACTGAACATATGAAACAAACTGATGAACTACGGAAACATGTAGAACGTAAAACAGAGAGAAGATGAAACGATCATACCCTCCCATCCGCAATTCCAGCAACTTCCCTTGACATGCCGTAGGAGAAGAAGATGTTCCTTCCGTCAGCGATCGGGAAGAAGACGATGTATGGTGACGGCGGCTCTTCGGGCAGTCGCGTAGACGCTCCCCAAAAACCTAATTGCCGATCCCCCATGCAAGGTCCCGAACGACAAGGGCTTCGGAGGCACCTGCCCTCTCGCTCCTTCGTGCGCGCAGAGTTACGAGATGAGGAAAGCCATCAAGCAACTGAATCCAGTTTCTGGAAATTTTAACTGGAGTTGGAAGACTCGCTGGGAAAACGGAGAGACCCGCAAGGAAGACAGAGAGACCCCAGGAGATCAGGAGTCAGGCCGGCTTTTCGTTGAAAACTCCCGTGGTTAGTGGGTGCTAAAAAGTTAACACGCCACGCCCCGAGCCCGAGCCCGGCCGGCGGCGGCGGCGGCACGCGCGCGTGTGGCACGCCTTTGTCTATTTCTCAACTTCTCAAATTAGACGGATTAATTCCAACCATTTAAGTTGAGTCAACGTCCTTTTAACTTCCAATCCGGTACAAATAATAATACCCACAATTACAAGCCATAGAATTATTGATTTATTAAATATATAAATGGGCCTAGCCCATAATAAATCCAACAGAACTGGTGCTAGCTAGCAGCCAATGATAAAGTAATCAGGGAGCACAGCATGGCATGCATGCTCACTCGCACGGGCAAGATGAGAGAGAGAGGGTGCTGGCTAAAATTCAGTGCTGAACTTTTCAGAGAGGAAAGCACATCGGTCGCCGCGAAGAATTCAGCAGGCTGCAGCCTCCATTCTGTCGCCCCTCCGCGACACGGGCTCCTCGAAGCCGTGGCCCTCGCCATCATTCCGGTCTCCTGGAAGCCTGTGCCGAGTGTGAGTAACAGCTGGATTAGCTAGGGCAAAGCCATGGGGGGTTTAGGTTTATGGGGTGGACCGTGGAGAAATGCTGGTGGTTTGAAAGAAGAGGCGATGCGAGCGTGCCATCATGACTGTCATCGTCATTGCGTCAGGGCGAGAGTGGGTGCGAGTCTACCCCATGCCTAGAAAGGCTGGCAAGGGCGTCCCAACAGCTAGCTACGATGACATGAGCAGGAAAAAAAAGAGTCGTCCTTGACGACGAACAAATAGCTGATATATTTCACAAAGTTTAAGAAGCTGAGAGAGTAACATGCGGGTTCAATAGCACATAAAAAGAAAAAAATATACTCTCTCCTTCTAAGTTTCTCAGGCGCCTAAGCAATTTTCACCGAGACCAAGGCACATATTAACTCACGCGTGCAAACGGTTCGGTTTCCACGCGCAACGCCTCTACGCGAAAAATACGGCCGTATACGCGCCAACGTCACGTCTATACACGCCCGCGCACCAAACTGCAGCAAACGGCTGCATGCCAAACTCGCGCGCCCCACATGCCAAAAACTCGCGTAGTTTGTTTGCCGGCCAAAATTTGAAGCCGATTTTACTACCAAAAATCACCGCGCTTTACGTACAAAACATCACGCGCCGATAGCCAATTGCCACTCGAAATTTTGAAGCCACCTTGGCTCTATATATTCCGTCTTCCTGGCATGTGTTAAGCTACTTAAGCTCAACTCTCTGGTAGAAAGACCACAACCCACCTCTCTCTAATCCACGGCACAACTAGGATTTGATCTCAACCAAGAACCACCGCCGGATTGGGACATCAATGGCAATTCGATCGATTGGGATGCCATCAACGAGTGGGAGGGTCCTTATCGATAAAATTTGCTCGGCAGTCCACCAAGGGGTAACCCAAGGTAACAGATTTATTCTTAGAGGTGGGCGAGATTAGGAGCGAGATGGTAACAGAGACACAAGACACAAGATTTATATAGGTTCAGGCCGTCAGCGTGACGTAAAACCATACATCTTGTGCTTTGTTATTTTGTATTAATTAGGTATGAGATTAGGGAGCCTATCGTCTAGGGGACCCTTGCCCCTCCTTATGTACTTTGGAGGGGTAGGGTTACAAGGAAAATATTCTATTTGGTACTATTACAATATATTCTTGCAGCCTTGCGGTGCACGCCTTGATCTTCTGGGCTGGGCCACCTCTGATGGTGCGGCCCATGTCTTGTCCTGTGGATACCCGAGGTCATATCCCCCACAGCTAGTCTCCGAGCGCCTTGTATCCTTTGGTGATGCCATCTTGATCAAGTCCGAGCAGATTGACTTGAAGCCGACCAGTTTAACTGGCGTTCCGAGCGGAGATAATCGAAGCCGACCAGTTTAACTGGCGTTCCGAGCGGAGATAATCGAAGCCGACCAGTTTAACTGGTGATCCGAGCGAAGATAATTGAAGCATAGACCTTGCCATATCAATGAGTGTTCTATTCTTCCTCTCAACAAGGCCATTTGATTGTGGAGTGTACTTGGTCGAGAATTGATGTCTAATTCTAAATTCATCACACAACTCATCAATTCTAGTGTTCTTGAACTCACCACCATTGTCACTTCTAACTCTTTTGATGGTTGTTTCAAACTCATTGTGAATGCCCTTGACAAATGATTTTTATGTTGCAAACACATCACTTTTGTCCACTAGAAAGAATACCCATGTGTATCTAGTATAATCATCTACTATTACAAAGTCATTTATTTCCACCAATGCTAGTGTATTGTGTTGGCCCAAATAAATCCATATGCAATAACTCAAATGTTTTACTAGTGCTCATCATGCTTTTCTTAGGATTGGTGTTTCCAACTTGTTTTCCGGCTTGACAAGAGCTACAAAGCTTATCCTTTTCAAATACAACATCTTTCAAGCCTCTAACCAAGTCATACTTAACCAATCTATTCAATTGTTTCATTCCAACATGATCAAGCCTTCTATGCCATAACCAACCCATGCTAGACTTATTGAACAAGCATGTAGATAATTTAGCTTCACTAGCATTGAAATCAACCAAGTATAGATTCTCATATCTAAAGCCTTTGAAGATCAAATTAGAGCCATCTACACTTATGATCTCTATATCATCTACCCCAAATATGCATTTGAATTTAAGATCACACAATTGAGCCACGGATAGCAAATTAAAGTTCAAGCTCTCTACTAGCAACACATTGGAAATTCTCATGCCATTGGATATTGCAATCTTACCAAGCCCTTTGACCTTGCCTTTGCCATTGTCACCAAATATGATACTATCATAACCATCATTGCCATTGGTGTTGATTGAGTTGAACATTCTTGCATCACCGGTCATGTGTTGAGTGCACCCACTATCAAGAACCCAATGCCTTCCTCCGGCTTTGTAATTGACCTACAAAAGAAGATCAATTCCTTTTAGGTACCCAAACTTGCTTGGGTCCTTGAAGGTTAGTCACTAAGCTCTTTGGTACCCAAATGGCTTTCTTCTTTGAGCCCATCCATGGTTTACCAATGAACTTAGCCTTTACACCATTTGTACCCTTAGTAAGCCATAGAAAGAATTAATCTTAATTGAGGATACATTAGCATTTTTGCTCTTGTTCTTGCACTCATGCTCTTTATGACCAACTTGCTTGCAACTAGTGCAAAACCGACCATTGTTCTTCATAAAACTAGTCTTGTGAGGAGCAAAGGCCGCCTTACCTTTCTTGGGGGTATAGCCCAATCCCTCTTTGTAGAGAGAAGCTCTTTGGCTACCCAAGCACATAAGCAAGCAGTCCTCACCACCATAGGCCTAAGCCAAGGTGTGAGTGAGCTTATTGACCTCTTTCTTGAGGTTCTCATTCTAATCTCAACCATTAGTGAGGCATCACAAGTGAGACCGTCACTACTAGATGAGGTGGAAATAGAAGTACTACAAGAAGGGTTAGCGGGAGCAACAATGATAGGCATAGATAATGATTCATCAATTATATCACAAGTTAAGCCTACATTGCAAGTTTCAACATGCTTCTTTTTATTTTGCTCATCTAGCAAAGAGGAACGAGCCTTTTCAAGCTTTTTGTGAGCCTTGCCAAGCTTCTCATGGGCTTCCTCTGGCCTCTCATGAGATGCATTGAGCTCATCAAAGACTTGCTTAAGGGCTTTTAGTTCCTTACGCAAACTTTTGCATTCCCTTCTCTTGATGTCAAAGTGTTCTTTAGAGTCTTCTAGCATGTCAAATAGTTCATCCTCAGTAGGTTCATCATCATCACTATCACTTTCATTTTCATTTTCATTATCATGTTCCTCATCACTTCCATCATCACAAATTTGTACCTTAGTGGCCTTAGCCATGAAGCATGATGGAGTGTCGAAGAGAGAAGGCTTCTCATTGATTGCAATGCTTACAAGTGCCTTCTTCTTGGTGGTCTTGTCATCATCACTATCATCATCATCACTTGAGGAAGCATCACTATCCCAAGTGACCACATATGTGAAAGTGCATCTAGCCCTTTAGTGGGTTTTGGATGATTGAATGACAACATGATTAAAGGACTAACCCGTTTGCTAAGTGTGAACAGGTAATAGGTTATCTCACAGGTACTTAATGAAAGCCAAAATGATGTGTTGTTGTATAAACAATCTAGTTCAAGCACAAGACAACAATGCAAATGGAATTCATGCTAAGGCTTAATTATTGTGGGATTTCCATGTACTATGTGAAAGCAAGCTCGTGATTATTAGTTAATGAGACATGAGGGATTGCATATGGATTGGTCTCATATTTGAAGCTTACTAGATTGAAATGAAAATGATAACAATACATGAATGGATGATTCAACACAAGATGTGACTTGATGGCTTGAGATGGTGAAGATAGCAAGGAAAGGCTTCGAGGTACTAAGCAAGGGTGAAGGGCAAGCGACGGCTTGGCGGCCGAAGAACCTAGCTAGGGTGAAGAAGAAAGTACTTGCATTTAGTTGAGGTACTAATCAAGCTAAGATGGTCATATTTATGTGAAGGATTAAATCTATAATGAAGTATTTGATGGAAGTGACTTGATACATTTGGGATTATTCAAACTTGATGAATGGAATCAAGTCACATGCTCAAGATGGCTATGCTCAAGTGAAAAGATCAACATCAGCATGTTAGCACCCTTACTTGATGAAGATTGGAAGGGACGGCATCAATTCAAAAAGAACAACTCAAGTGGTACAAATTCATATTTCCGTTTATCTTGAGTTTAATAGGTATGCCGTACTATTAAGAGGGATGCATCATGTTGATAGATAATGTTTCATAAGTGCTCAAGCCAACCCATGTGAGTTTGAGTATTTGAGCGACAAAAGTGCTAACTGATTTTTTGCTGGTCTGGCAATACCGGACGTGTCCGGTATTCATACCGGACGTGTCCGGTATTTGTCCAGCAGCTGTAAAACTGTTGTTCTCGGGTTGGTTCGTCGGGAGTTCCGACGTAGGTCGGGAGTTCCGACGGTCAGGAGTCCCGGCATGGGTCGGGAGTTCCGACGTCTCGCACTTCAACTGACTTGGAGGGTTCACTATGCTGGTCATACTGGACGTGTCCGGTATTCATACCGGACGTGTCCGGTATGGATGACCAGAGGCCAACGGCTAGTTTTCAAAAGTCGTGAGGGTCGGGAGTTCCGACATGCGTCGGGAGTTCCGACATCTCACTAACCTTAACTTAGTTACATGTTTTTCAAAAATGCTGAGGGTCGGGAGTTCCGACGTGAGTCGGGAGTTCCGACGGTCGGGAGTCCCGGCATTCATCGGGAGTTCCGACACCTCACATCTTCACTGTAACTTAGTTACCGTTGGCGCAGTGTGAGTCATACCGGACGTGTCCGGTATGCATACCGGACATGTCCGGTATTGCAACGGCTAGTTTTTCAAGGGGGCTATAAATACCCCCAAGCCTCCACCTTTGGAGGCTGCTGATTCTGCTGAGATAGACACACGTTTTTGAGCCTTGCCAACTCTCCTAAACCCTCTCTTAGTGAGTGTGTGATCCAAATTGCAAAATCAATCTGTGGGTTGAGAAAGAATTTGAAAAAGAGAGCAAGCAACCACTTGAGCACTTGTGCATATTGTCAATCTCGTGATTCGCATTTGTTACTCTTGGACTCTTCGGTCCTAGATGGCTAGGCGTCGCCGGAGAGCAACCGAGAGATTGTGGTTGCTTCGGAAAGTTTGTAACGGTCGATTCCGCCGCCTCGGAATCATTTAGTGGAAGGAGGAAAAGGAGTTGGAAAAGACTCTGGCTAGAGTGACCTTCGTGGTATCCTCTAGGGCTGACCTTCGCTGGGTCGCCCGCAGCCCCCTCAACGGAGAGTAGGACTCAAACGAGTCCGAACTTCGGTAAAACAAATATCGTGTCTTAATTCGCATTCCATTTGATATTTGTGTTGCTCTAGCTGTGCTGTAGGTTCTCTGTGTATATTGTCATCTCCATTAGGTGCCTGCAGTTTGGTTTGAAGATAGAAATCGAAAGGAGCAAGTTCGGGGCTGATCTGCAGAAATCGTGTATACCGGACACGTCCGGTATTCATACCGGACACGTCCGGTATTTCCTGCCTGCACTGAAAATATTTATTCTCTGCTCTAACTTGGTGTTGCAGGGTTGTAGCTTCTAGATATATTCTTTATACCTTGTTTACTTTGTGGCTAACTTGTGAGGGGTGGTAGTACTCTTAATTTGGAGTTTCCATTTTGGAAACTCCCCTTTCAAATTGTTTCCGCATTTAAAGGTGTTAATTTTCAGAAACGCCTATTCACCCCCCTCTAGGCGGCATCCTAGGTCCTTTCAATTGGTATCAGAGCTAGGTTCTCACCTAAAGCTTCACCGCCGTGAGAAAAGGATGTCGACGCCTATCGAGTTGGAGCCGGTGCTTCTCCAAAATGATGGTTCAAACTTTCTACCTTGGTCAATTAATGTACTCAATGCTTTTAGAGATATTAGTCCTCTTGTTGAGCATATTGTGGATGCAAGCATACCTCTTCTTATAGTTGATTGGAGCAACTACAAAAATTTGTCAAAAGAGGAAGAGATATGCGTGCAACTCAATGCTCAAGCTATTAATGTCATTTTGAGTACATTAAGTGTAGAGGCTCAAGATGAGGCAATATTCAATGGACAACCACCTCCGGAGAGTGCTCATCTCATTTGGACTAGACTTTTTGATTTATATGGAAAATCCAAATGTGATGATGCACTTGAGATCGAGTCAATGGAAAGTGTGTCCATTGTGTCTTCATACAGCGAAGAAGCCTCACAAGACCTCAAGAGTGCCGAGCCGGAGCAAGAAGCGCAAGCAGCGCATGACCTGCTGTCTGCCTGCATGTACCGGACGTGTCCGGTATGCCTGCCGGACGTGTCCGGTATTGCCGAGGCAGCAGACCAGCAAGCAGCTGTTTGCAACGATGCTCAAGCCCGGTGGCAACCAAGTGATGAGTCAATCTCAGTATCTCATGATACTCATCACTTATGTCTCATGGCCAAGAAAAGCAAGAAGAAGAATAACAAGAAAGATCAAGAAAAGGAGAAGGCTCAAGTGGATGATCAAGATAAGAGTGATATTGAAGTTGAAGACAACTACAACCTTGATCATCTCAACCATAAAGACAAGTTCATCATCATGAAGATAGTTGAAAAGAATGATGAGCTTGAAGAAGAGATTGAGAAGCAAGAGCAATCGCTTCAAAATCAAGAAAAGTTTCTCATCTCCAAATTGCAAGAGCTAAAGGCAATAAATGAGAGGTATGAAAAATTGTCAATTGAGCATGCTTTAGCTACTAACTCCTCTTCTAGTGTTTCACAACTAGAGAAGGAAAACTTCGAGCTCAAAGCAAGGCTAGATGAACTATCAAGCAAGTATAATGAGCTACAAGCAAATTATGTTCATCTAAAGTGCTCTCATGAGGAAGTAGTAGAATCAAGCATCATGCTTGAGGTGGCTCATGAGGTTGTGATTACATCGGTAAAATTCTCTCAACCTCTAACACATCCGCTCACTAGTACACCATCTCAATTAAATATTTCTTGTACTAATGAATGTGCTCCTCAAGCAAGCCAATCTTCGATTGAGCTAAATCTTATAGAAAACATAGAGCTCAAAGAAGAAGTGCAAAGATTAAAGAAAGATGTGATTCGGTTGAAGGGTAAGGAGAAAGCACAACCTTCTCAAGATAACCGTGATAACATGGTGAAGAAGCTTGAGAAGGGTTCAAACCTTGCTTCCTCCAAAGCCCAACAAAAGAATCACATCTCAAGCAAGGCCAACACAACCAAGAGCAAGAAACATGGAAAAAGGATGTGCTATGGTTGTGGATTGTATGGACATGAGTTGGCTATGTGTCCACACAAGAGTTGGGCCGACAAGGTCGAAGCCGCAAATCAAAAGGCTTCTACCAAGAAATGCCCAATGTACAAAGAGGCAAGAAAGAAAGCCCAAGTTGCAACAAGAAGATGCTATGGATGCAATGAGATGGGCCACAAGGTTGATAGATGTCCATACAAGCAAAACAAGCATAGAGCAAACAAAGGCCGCATATGCTATGCTTGTAAGAGAAAGGGGCATCTAAGCTATGAATGCCCAAATGGTAACTCACCTAAGCCAAACACATTTGTTTATCATGATATGCTTAGGAAGACCACAAATGGAGTTAGCATTAGTAAGGTGATGTGTTCACCACAAACTAGTGCTAAAGCCATTTGGGTACCTAAGCACTTGTTGACTAACTCAAAAGGACCCAACAAGAGTTGGGTACCAAAGTGTGCTTAGGTTAATGATGTAGGTACTTGGTGATGAGATGAAGCTTTCGGGGTGGTTGAGCAAGCAATTTGACTATATTCACTCAATCTATCAACCAATTCTTATCTTAATCCCTTATATGGTTGACCCGAAGATAATTCAATGAACATCTCATATATTTCATCCTCACCATTGGTAACAAGTACCTAAACCTTTTAGGATAGCCACCTTGTTCATTTCATGTTCTATAGTTCACAAATAGGTACATTTGTGAAATAATGAAAGTGGCTAATTAATTTCACTTGAGATTTATCATGTTTGCCATATGATGCTTTTATTAGCTCTCTAGTAGAGTAATTTATTTGTTGAGATGCAAGTATACAATAAATAAATATTACAGTTAAAACGAAGAATCACAAGCAGCAACTTAATTGGTTCTGTCTTTCACCTATCGGACGTGTCCGGTATTACTATCGGACGTGTCCGGTATGGCCAGGGACAGAAAGTCAGTGTTTCTATTCTGTGTATTCTGGACGTGTCCGGTATACTACCGGACATGTCCGGTATTGCATGGACCAGAACACTAATTGTGTTTCAACTGAGTATTCGATCCATACTTTTTTTATATATCCCTAACTTACTCAGAAGCTTGTGTTTTATCAAATCTAAGTGGATTGTGAGCATCTCTTAAACTCACTTTTAACTATGGCAATCTTATTTGGTTTATGGTCAAAATGAAAATTGGCTCTCAATTTCTTATTAGAATAAAAGTGCTTGTTGAAAGTCATTCAAAATACTTGAAGCACTTATTTAGGGGGAGCTAAATTTCCATGTTGCACCATTGTGGACTAACAAATTTATCTAGCATTCTTTGTAGTTCTTTGGATGAAAATATATCTAGCATGATTATTTGGCAATTAAGGTCAACATAAAGATCATCATGCTGCTTGTCTTCTTAGTGATATTCTTGTGGGCTCAAGGCAAAGGTATGTGTTTACATACATACATTGTAAGTGCATCTAAGGCCCTTTATATGTTAGAATGTGCATTTGTGTGACATAGGAGAGATGTTTTTCAAAACCCCTAACTAGCATGAGTAGCAAGTGTGAATTTGAAAAACTATTTGAATCTTGGTCTTTGTGACCTAGCCTTGCCATGTGATGATTATAGCTCTCCTTGATTGTTTGATTGGCTAATCACACATGACATGGCTCTCTTAAGTCCACAATCTACTTTGTCTCACTTTATCTCTCTCAAGCAAGCAAATTATTGATTATGCCATTTATTTTCAAAAGAGAAAATAAATTGATGGCATTTGATAAGAAAAGTGATAGTACTCGGTTTGGATCAAGATCATACACCTTTTTGGACTGAGCAACAACAGAGAAAGGGTTTGGAAGAGTGAGAACACATTTTGGAATTATTTGGGCCAGCCCGCGTATACTGGACGTGTCCGGTATGAGCGGGACTATAAAAACAGAGCGTACCCCTTCGGCCCAAACAGACTTGCCTCCTCCAAACCAACCAGCCGACGCCCTTCTTCTCCCCTAGGGCGACCAAGGATTTCACCAAGGAAAAAAGAGAGAGGGAGATTGCATTGGAGAAGGCTTGGATCAAGGATTGAAGGCCCGTGGATTTGGATCTAACATCGCTCTCTCTTCTCTCCTCTCAAGGTACCCTAATCACGGACCTCATCCGATCTACTTGGTCATTACATGATTTGGAAATTCCTTCGGTAAATATGCTGCATTGGTGATATAGAAGCAATGCCCAATGTTTGGAATTGATCCGTGGTGGTTTGAATCGAGGAACCCCGGTTAGGGTTGCTGGTCGCCCATACCGGACGTGTCCGGTATGCTACCGGACGTGTCCAGTATGGCCCAGCAGAGCAGACTCCCTGCTGATCTCTGACTCAATCCTATCTAGAATGGTTTGTTAGGCTTAGTTTCTTTTGTATCTACGTTTTGCAAACCTTGTGACAATGGTGTGTCGAGGTGATTGTAAAACCTTGGATGAAAGAATCTATGTCTAATTACAATTCAAGAATAAGCTATGGGCATGTATCTAAAATTCTTTAGAAATCTTTGGATATAGGACAGCTGCCATGAGTGGACGACAGGAGCCGAGGTCCAAGCACAGGCATGATCCAGCACTTGAGAAGTACAAGAAGGCGAGACAGGATATGCATCCTGGATTTCAGCCGACCAGCAGGAGGTCCACCAGGGCTGCCTCTAGTGCAGCAGCTCAGTATGCAGAGGGGTCCGGGAGCTCATCTTCTGACACAGACACTGATGAGTTCAGAGTGGAGTCCAGAGATGAAAGAAAGAGGAAGAGCACTGACAGAGGATCAGATGGTGACAGCTCAGATGAGGAGCAGGAGATTGAGGAGGAGGAGTCAGTTCCTCCAGTTCAGCACCAGCCTGGTCAGGGGATGCATTATGGTCTTCTTGAGACACATCTACCCAATGTGCCCTCCTATGTTCCCAGAGTTGACTACAGGGGAAAGGGTATGACCAGGAAGGCTAGAGATGAGCGAAGGGTTGATCCGAGGAGCTTACCTAAGGTTCAGTACGATCACCGCTTCCAGACAGCCTTTCACTTGGACTTCTACTCCAGTGTGATTCTTACCAGGAACCCAGTAATTGCCAGGTCTCAGTGGATTGACTGGCAATATATTAGAGAGTTGCAGAAGGCCTCAGTTGATCATGCTATTGCCATCTGCCAGAGCACAGGAGTTTATGAGATCATGGAGTTCCAGCATGACTGGAACACAGAGGTAGTAGCTCAGTTCTATGCTACTCTGTTCGTTGAGGAGGATGAGAGGCGGATGCACTGGATGCTTGAGGGCCAGTGGTACAGTATTGACTATGATGTATTTGCCGCCCACCTTGGCTTCTCTAAGGATGATCTCCAGAGGGACAGGATCCACACCGAGTAGGTGTTACCCCCTAAGCAGCTCGCATATATGTATCCTCCTGGTGGTGAGAGAGGAGCTGTGGGGAAGGTTCTAGGTCTTCACCCTACCTACAGGTACCTGGACAGGATGTTCAGGAAGACTATTGACTGCAAGGGTGGAGATAAGGGCACCATTGCTGATTACTCCAGGAACCTACTCCACAGGATGGCACCTGATGCTCGGCCCTTCAGTGTGTTTGACTTTATTTGGTCCGAGATCAGGAGTGTTGGAGAGAGGCCCCTCAAGGGCTGTGGTTTTGCTCCTTATATCATGCATATGATTGAGCAGGTGACAGGGCACACATTTGAGTATGATAAGATTCACAAGGCCCTGAAGATTATTGCAGATTTGCCTGAGACAGGGTTACCTCCAGCAGGACCAGGAGGAGCAACAGCAGCACCAGAGGCAGATGCACCTGGGAGTGGTGCACCAGCAGGAGCTTCACCTTCACCACGTGCACCTTCACGTTCTACTTCACGCCGTGGCAGTCCTCCTTCGCCTATCCACAGGCTTTTCAGCTCCATATTTGGGATGTGCCGTGACATCCAGACTAGGCAGCAGAAGGAGAGGGAGGCTAGGAGGAAGGACACTCGGACTTTGAAGCAAATTGCTTCTAATCTTGAGCTTGATCCTCCTAGGTCTCCTCTATCAGATGAGGCAGCTAGTGAGCCTGAGACTGAGGAGCAGCAGCAGGCTAGATATGATAGAGAGTATGTTGAGTTCATACAGCGACAGCAGCAGCAGCAGGCACCTGAGCACCCTGACACTCTACCACTTCAGGCTCGTGTGCCTACTCACTCTCAGCCACGTCCCAGCACTGCAGACGACTATGCTACAGATTGGTGGAGTGACCTGATAGGTGGTGGTGGCCTCTACGGGTCTGGTGGCTATGACCCGTCTGGTGCGGGTGGTTCTCGTCCAGCCGGTGTTGCACGCTCAGATGATGAGAATGCTGGTCGAGATGATGATGATGAGTGATCTCAGCTATCCGTGACAGCTTGTAGCCCCTTTGTCCTTAGTATGTCATTGTTGGACCTTTGTGGTGATAGATGACAAAGGGGGAGAGAGACTGATTAAAGCTTCAGGATAGTTTCAGTTGCTTATCTTTGTACCTGAAGATATGTACTGCAGGCTGTAGTTTGTTTTTGAGCTTCATTGATGTATCTTGGATTTGAGATAGATTGTATCATGTGAGAGATGAGACTTACTTATGCTTTATCTTTGTATCTCTTGAGACATGATCTTTATCTATATATATCAGTGGTTTCTGGACTTGAGAAAATTTGTAATGAGTGCTATATGTGAATTACATATGTCATATTTATTTTCATAAGGACTATGCATGCTAGAATGAAAATATTTGATGTGATGCTTTTATATTTATTCTTGTGTGATATATCTTGTCATATGCATCACGGTTTCACTTTATCACACACACATGCACCCCACGGATGCAATGATTTAGGGGGAGTCTCCTATATGTTTTAGTATGTGCAATTGACATTTGAGGTCATTTTGTGAATTCTAATCTTAAGCACATATTAAGGGGGAGCCTCTCATAAATCATTGAACCCAAAAGTTTAAATGTTTATATCATTTTGTAAGCTTTAATCAAGTTGTCATCAATCACCAAAAAGGGGGAGATTGAAAGTGCATCTAGCCCTTTAGTGGATTTTGGATGATTGAATGACAACATGATTAAAGGACTAACCCGTTTGCTAAGTGTGAACAGGTAATAGGTTATCTCACAGGTACTTAATGAAAGCCAAAATGATGTGTTGTTGTATAAATAATCTAGTTCAAGCACAAGACAACAATGCAAATGGAATTCATGCTAAGGCTTAATTATTGTGGGATTTCCATGTACTATGTGAAAGCAAGCTCATGATTATTAGTTAATGAGACATGAGGGATTGCATATGGATTGGTCTCATATTTGAAGCCTACTAGATTGAAATGAAAATGATAACAATACATGAATGGATGATTCAACACAAGATGTGACTTGATGGCTTGAGATGGTGAAGATAGCAAGGAAAGGCTTCGAGGTACTAAGCAAGGGTGAAGGGCAAGCGACGGCTTGGCGGCCGAAGAACCTAGCTAGGGTGAAGAAGAAAGTACTTGCATTTAGTTGAGGTACTAATCAAGCTAAGATGGTCATATTTATGTGAAGGATCAAATCTATAATGAAGTATTTGATGGAAGTGACTTGATACATTTGGGATTATTCAAACTTGATGAATGGAATCAAGTCACATGCTCAAGATGGCTATGCTCAAGTGAAAAGATCAACATCAACATGTTAGCATCCTTACTTGATGAAGATTGGAAGGGACGGCATCAATTCAAAAAGAACAACTCAAGTGGTACAAATTCATATTTCCGTTTATCTTGAGTTTAATAGGTATGCCGTACTATTAAGAGGGATGCATCATGTTGATAGATAATGTTTCATAAGTGCTCAAGCCAACCCATGTGAGTTTTGAGTATTTGAGCGACAAAAGTGCTAACTGATTTTTTGCTGGTCTGGCAATACCGGACGTGTCCGGTATTCATACCGGACGTGTCCGGTATTTGTCCAGCAGCTGTAAAACTGTTGTTCTCGGGTTGGTTCATCGGGAGTTCCGACGTAGGTCGGGAGTTCCGACGGTCAGGAGTCCCGGCATGGGTCGGGAGTTCCGACGTCTCGTACTTCAACTGACTTGGAGGGTTCACTGTGCTGGTCATACCGGACGTGTCCGGTATTCATACCGGACGTGTCCGGTATGGATGACCAGAGGCCAACGGCTAGTTTTCAAAAGTCGTGAGGGTCGGGAGTTCCGACATGCGTCGGGAGTTCCGACATCTCACTAACCTTAACTTAGTTACATGTTTTTCAAAAATGCTGAGGGTCGGGAGTTCCGACGTGAGTCGGGAGTTCCGACGGTCGGGAGTCCCGGCATTCATCGGGAGTTCCGACACCTCACATCTTCACTGTAACTTAGTTACCATTGGCGCAGTATGAGTCATACCGGACGTGTCCGGTATGCATACCGGACATGTCTGGTATTGCAACGGCTATAAAACGGCTAGATTTTCAAGGGGGCTATAAATACCCCCAAGCCTCCACCTTTGGAGGCTGCTGATTCTGTTGAGATAGACACACGTTTTTGAGCCTTGCCAACTCTCCTAAACCCTCTCTTAGTGAGTGTGTGATCCAAATTGCAAAATCAATTTGTGGGTTGAGAAAGAATTTGAAAAAGAGAGCAAGCCACCACTTGAGCACTTGTGCATATTGTCAATCTCGTGATTCGCATTTATTACTCTTGGACTCTTCGGTCCTAGATGGCTAGGCGTCGCCGGAGAGCAACCGAGAGATTGTGGTTGCTTCGAAAAGTTTGTAACGGTCGATTCCGCCGCCTCGGAATCATTTAGTGGAAGGAGGAAAAGGAGTTGGAAAAGACTCCGGCTAGAGTGACCTTCATGGTATCCTCTAGGGCTGACCTTCGCTGGGTCGCCCGCAGCCCCCTCAACGGAGAGTAGGACTCAAACGAGTCCGAACTTCGGTAAAACAAATATCGTGTCTTAATTCGCATTCCATTTGATATTTGTGTTGCTCTAGCTGTGCTGCAGGTTCTCTGTGTATATTGTCATCTCCATTAGGTGTCTGCAGTTTGGTTTGAAGATAGAAATCGAAAGGAGCAAGTTCGGGGCTGATCTGCAGAAATCGTGTATACCAGACACGTCCGGTATTCATACCGGACACGTCCGATATTTCCTGCCTGCACTGAAAATATTTATTCTCTGCTCTAACTTGGTGTTGCAGGGTTGTAGCTTCTAGATATATTCTTTATACCTTATTTACTTTGTGGCTAACTTATGAGGGGTGGTAGTACTCTTAATTTGGAGTTTCCATTTTGGAAACTCCCCTGTCAAATTATTTCCGCATTTAAAGGTGTTAATTTTCAGAAAAGCCTATTCACCCCCCTCTAGGCGGCATCCTAGGTCCTTTCAATATGAACCACCCTTCTTCTTCTTGAAGGTCATCTTGTCCTTATTCTCTTTCTTTTCCTTCTTGTCCTTCTTCTTGTTCTTCTTGTTGTCACCATCATTGTCGCTATTGTATGGACATTGAGCAACAAGATGATCTTTGCTTCCACATTTGAAGCACCTTCTTGACTCTTCCTTGTTCTTGGATGAAGATTTCTTTCTTCTAGCATGGTACCCTTTCTTCATCATGAACTTGCTAAATTTCTTGACAAAGAGAGCCATCTTCTCATCATCATCATCATCCCATGAACCATCATCTTCACTTGATGTTTCTTGCTTTGCCTTGCCCTTGGATGATATGGCCTTGAATGCCACACTCTTCTTATTCTCATCTTTCTTCTCCTTCTTTTCTTCCTTCTCATCATCATCTCTATATGTATCATCGGTCATTATATCTCCCAACACTTGGTTTGGTGTCATGGTGTCCAAACCGCTCATCACTAGAATACTGACCAATGCGCTAAATCTTGAAGGCAAACATCTCAAGAACTTGTGGGAGAAGTCTTTGTCCTTCACCTCTTCTCCAAGTGCTTTGAGATCATTGACAAGCACTTGAAGCCTATGGAACATCTCCGGCACACTCTCATCCTCCTTCATCTTGAAGCTTGCAAACTTCTCTTTGAGAATATATGTCTTTGCACCCTTCACGGCTTGAGTGCCTTCAAATGATTCCTCCAATTTCTTCCATGCCTCATGAGCTCTCTCAATATTCTTGATTTGCTCAAATGTTCTTTCATCCAAAGCACCATGGATAGCACTAAGAGCAATGTCATTATTTTGGAGTAGTATTTCTTCGACGGCGGTGGGAGCCTCTTCATCTTCAATCTCAATCTTTGTCTCTACCACCTTCTAAACATTCCTATTGATTGACTTGATATAAGTTGTCATCTTAGCCTTCCATTAGGGATAGTTGGAGCCATCAAATTGGGGTGGCTTCTTTATGTTGTTGATTTGAGCTATTTTTACACCGAAGGTTGTTAAGCCTCAAATCACGGTGACCTTGGCTCTGATACCACTTAAAAGGTCCTAATGACTAGAGGAGGGGTGAATAGCCTATTAAAAATTTCTACAACAACACTCAACAAACCGGTTAGATAATTATGAGGCGAAACAAGTGTTGCGCTAGCCTACTAAAATAGCAAGCCACCTACCATAATTCTAGTTTATATAGTTTCTATTCACACAATAGATATGACACTACATTAAGTTAGTGTGCTCTAAAAAAACTAACTAAAGAGGCAAGGCATACAAAATCTCACCTTGTTGTTGAAGAGGCAGCCATGATGCCAAATCTTCTGCGCAGCCCTTCCGAAGCAGGCAGCAATAACACCACATATCTGTTCAAGGCTAACCAAGAACTGAAAATCAAAACGACAACAAAAGAAACAAAGTCAGCTCAAATTGTCGAAGACCGATATTCATCGACATGTTCGCTGGTTGGTTTCTGGGCTGGTTTGGGCTGGCCGGTGCTGGTTTGTTGTGAGAGGAAAACACTGTTGGCTGGTTGAATAAGCCTGGCTGAAACCAACAAGCGAACATGGTGCATAATTGAAAGTAAATTGACAGGAAGCAGCATGTCCACCTTGTATCCCTGTCAAGCAGGCAAACCATATAGTATTTAATTTCGTTAGGAGTAACAATATTACAAAGAAAGAACTCTAAGGACGCCAAGAAGAAAAGGAATGATGCATACCCGATCTGGGCGATGCCGCCGAAGATATCCAAGCAGGGCACTGACGAGCCATAGCGTCATATGGTCCATTTAAAACTGACAATTTATAAACAGAGTAGGTGCTAAAATCAACAAAATTGGGGCATATGTTCTTGACAGATCATAGTATTTCCTATAATTTATATAGATTTTTGGACTACACCTGGATCACTCAAAAACTGGAGAGGAAACTTTAAAAAGGTGAAGACGTATGTACCATACTGGCCTCAGCATCCTCGGGCAGCAGTCTTTTTCCGCATGGGCAAAACCTGGAAGATAAAAAAATTTGCAAACGGATCATTAGAGCAATGGAAGACAGGGCCTGAAGCAAAGTGGATGAAGCAACAACGAATCTGTCCAGAAGAGGAAAAAATATGAGACCTGCAAGTGATTTTACCTGCAAGCTAGTAGCCTATCCAGAAGCTGCGATTTGCCATATTGCTCTTAAAGATTATCAACGTCCGGCAAAAACAGAATGCATTGCATCGATTTACCGCACAAAGATAGTTCTAAGGACCAAAAACCAATCTGGCCCAAATTGGTGTGATGAAAATATATGAAGCAAAATGAAGTTCAATAGTGACCGTAGCTTTGCCAGATTGTTCAGAAGGGGTGTCCCAGTAAAAGGAGCTTGTTATCCATTGGTATGCGCTTCATCTCCCTTAATAGTCTACACTTAGAATTTTTCAACCGATGCCCCTTTAGAAATCATAGAACTGACATGTAAATACAAAACGGGGAAAAAGCCATAAAAGAGCAATAAATCTATAACATTGGTTTTTTCTGTCACCTCATCCACAACGATGTACGTCCACATACAGTGAGCAAGAAACCTTGCACCTACCATGGCAATCTCATATGAAGTCACTACTATAGGAAAATCAGGACCAGCAATTTTAGGAATGAATTTTTTTTCCTATGTCAGCCCGGGGCACTTTATCTCCATGATAAACGTTTGAGTAATAGCTTGAAACAACCAAAGAAAACAAAGATATGTGTCATGCCTTCTAACTACATGAACAGACGAAATCATCAAATAAACGGGGGGGACGGGATGCACCTCAGCTGTGGGATGCCGCTCGCATGAGAGCAGGCTGCGCTGCCCGCCGGCCCCTCCTGTCCACGCGAGGCGATGTGCCCAGGAGGTCGGGGATTGGGGCAGGATGCATCGCCGCCGGGGGTTCCATCCGTACGGTGTGGGACGCGCCGCCATCGAGGGGTGGGATGGGATGGCCCATGGCGGCGAGGAGGCGCCACTGCCTTGCGCTGCCGCCTGCAGAGAAAAAGGGGCGTCGCCACCGGTCCTCATGCGCCGATCCGCATGGAGGTGGGGGTGGCCGGTGGGGGCGGGATGCGGATGGCACGAGGGGGCGCGACGGGGAGATGGGAGGGGAGGCTGCAAGAGGCAGGAGGCAGGGAGAGGACGTGGCACCGGATCCGGCACACCGCACAGGAGGGGCCGAGGGGGATCCGCCGCCGCAGCGCATTCTAGAGGAGAGGAGAGCGTCGTCGTAAGCCGCTTGATGCCCTGACCACGAGCGTGACTGGACATAAGCGACCGAGCGAGCAGCGGCGGCGGGATTTGGCGCAGCTGCCGAAACCCCAAACCCTAACCAATCCGACACCGACGCGGGGAGAGGCGTGCTGGTGCGGCGGCGGCGTGGGCAAGCGCGCGGGCGCGGTGGCGTGGGCGAGCGCGGAGAGAGGAGAGGCGCGTGCGATGGAGAGGAGAGGCGCCACGCCGGTTCCACACTTCGCGCAGATTGAGCGAATCGCCGGGCACGGAGAAAGTTCGCACGGGGCGGGGCAGATGAACGAACCAAAATAAATGTCGCACCAAAAGATGTCCACAGTTTGTTCTTTTTAGTTGTATGAGATACACACCTGTTATATTTCTAAGTTTTTTTATTTCCGCATTCCGAACGAGCCCTTAATCTGAATTATTGGACCCACATAATCAATGGTCTAGATTTCTTCTTAGAACAATTAATGTGTATAATAGCATTGTGGATAACTTATCAACTTGTGTCGGTTTTTTTATTTTTATAAGCCTTGAGAATTAGCGTGGAATCTTTTTTTTTTTTGTGTTGACCAAGTACTAAAATGAGACCATGTTCGTTTAAACTTATTCAGACATGGTACAGTGTTTTCTATCACTACAGATCAGGAGACAATATTTTTTAGCTTGGCTTTTCAGCGAAACGAACGAGACATGTTGATGTTAAGACATACCAGAAAGAAACACGGGCAATGTGACTTGCAAACTCATGCTGCTGCAACAAGAACAAAAGATGCAGATATATAAAATCAAAGTACCAAGTGCAATTAGTATAAGCACGATTAGTTAATCACCAACCGGAAACCAGGATTGGTTACAAGTCATCCCTGACCCTGTGGAGGCACTCAGGATTCAGATGACTGTTGGGGAGTGTAGGAGAACCGACAGGTTTGTCCGGCACGCACGCTCGCCACCTGAGCGGCTGAGCCGCAGCGCACCGAAAGAAGAAACATGAGTGGGGCCTTAGATTGCAAGTTTTTTCACTCTCTCTTCATCACATCAAATCTTTGACACATGTATGGAGTATTAAATGTAGATAAAAAAATAACTAATTACACAGTTTGATTGTAAATTACGAGACGAATCTTTTGAGCCTAGTTAGGCTATGATTGGATAATAATTATCAAATACAAATGAAAGTACTACAGTACCAAATACTGATTTCTAACCTCAATCTAAACCAGACCTGGAGAGAAAGCGAGGGGCAGCCGCAGAAAAGAGGTGGCAGGAAGGGCCTGAAAAGACGAGTTTCGTGATGACCTCACACTAACATTTGTAGCCTAAAAGTGTGCACATTCTCTAGGCCTCTTGTTCCCCACTTTAGTTCCCCATTCTCTCTCTGATTCTGGTCCCTCTCCGGAGTTTCTCGAGGACTACTGGACGTCTGGACTCAAGCTCTATCTGTCCTTTTCCCCTGGTTTTCTTGGGGCGTATGAATGGTACATGCTGTGGGAATTGGACTAGGGCCATGTTTAGTTCCGGCCGGATTCGGCGTCGACGGAAATCCAGTGCACTGTAGCGACACTGTAGCATAATGTATCATTTCGTTTGTATTTGGTAATAATTGTCCAATTGTTGACTAATTAGGCTTAAAATGTTCGTCTCGCAAAGTATAACCAAACTGTGCAATTAGTTTTTGATTTCGTCAATATTTAGTACTCCATGCATGTACCGCAAGTTTGATGTAACGGGAAATCTTCTTTTTGTATAGTGCCAAATTCAGGAATTTGGGAAACTAAACATGGCTTAGTACGAAGGTGTGTTTCGATCTTTTTCTCTGGGTGCCGTTTACGTGGGAGAGAGTGCGCATGGGCACCTGTTTGGGTATGTCATATGAACGTGTGCATGACAAAGTGCTTTTTTTAAGTTAAAAATCTAAATAAGTCGCCTGGCGCGCTGCTCGCCTGTCTGTCCGTCTACTCGCCTGCGCCGCTCCGTGGGGACAGCCCTCACCTACCTCGTTCCCGCACATGGGGACCGCCTTCGGCCGTGGGACCGCTCCGCGTGCGCCCGTTTTCCTCTGTCTGTTCGCAACATGTCCAACATCTCAATCTACTTTTGCAACATCTAGATGAAACATATGTAACATACGTCAGAAATAGTTGAAATACTTACAACATACGTCTAAAGCACTTGCAAAAACACCTGAAAACCATTGCAAACAGACGCAACATCCAGATAAAATATTTGCAACATATATGCGAAACATATGCAACATCCTGATAAACACACTTGCAACATACATCTGGAAAAGCTGATGAAACATTGGGAACAGACGCTTGCAACATACATATGCAACCACTGCAACATATGCAACATCCGAATCAACTTGTTGTAACATCCATATGAAACACTTGAAACATACATCTGAAACAACTGAAATATTTGAAACATAAGCTTGCAATATGTTTGAAAACACCTGAAACACTTAAACACAACGTCGTCGTGGCCTACCTAGTGGGGGAACTACAGTGGCCAGCAAGCTCGGATTAAGAGGACATTAAGAACAACAGCCTAGCACACACCTCCGCTGCCGGACTTCCCTTCCTGCTGTGGTATCTTTGGCTAGCCGCAGGAGACGATGTAAAGGCCAGCAACGACCTCCTATTGGTGGTGTCGGGTTGGTGGTGGCCAGGTGACGCCACGGCCCCGGCCGGCGAGATGGAGTGGGGTGCGGTAGTGGATGGGCGCGCGGTGGGGGGAAGCGCACGACGCGGCGAGGGACAGAGCGCGGTAGGGGAAAGGGGCGCGTGGGGGATGGAGTGGGGCAAGCCACGAGCGGATGTGAGTCTGAAGAAGAGGTAGAGCAGGAGACGATGTTGGTGGAAGGCTGAGAAATAAGTCGATAAGAATTAACGTAGAGAACGAATGGTTGAGATAACCTGGAGCCCATATGATATTTTTTGAGGGCCGGACACTCGGGTTGCGGCGTTTCCACTGAAAAATTGTATTTTTTAATGATAGTTTATGTTTCCATTGAAAATAGAGGATGCATCTACAGTGATGTTGTCAATTTCAAAAACTACTAGCTCGATCTCTAAGTTCTCATAAAAGATAGGGAGTGTCGTGTGCGTGCTTTCATAAATTGTGATGTCAAAGTAATTTGTTAAACATCTCCATCTTGGTGTCAGTGATATGGGCAAGGTAAATTCGCAGCAAAAGTACACAAAATTACATCCACTTCACATCTTCAACAAGGCCTAGCTTGCTGACAACCCTTAAACATGCATGGGGTCAATGAGACTATCACCATACAATCCCCTACATAGCATGGAGCACGAAAGCTTTTTGCCAAGTTATGATTTTACATCAAATACATAGCACTGAGGAAGAGGGAGACAGAATTGCCTCGGGAGTGCGCCTTGCACGCAGGCTATCGTCACAAAGCGGAAACAGAACTGGAAGCTGTGACAACGATCATCGCAGAAGTCACGCTAAACAACGAAGCAGACTGCAGGCAAATTCTGTTCAGCACCCTACCTGAGTACCTGGAAAACTTGACACTTCAGCCTTGTACAAGCTACTACATTCAAAGGGGGCCCAATAAAATGAAGTAGGGGCTTAAGAAGGGGCTTCCAATGGGTAGACGGGGCTCGAGCCCACCAGTGGCGGAGCTTGGACCTAAACCCATACCCATCAGAGCCCAACCATTACAGAACCATGCTAATCTTTGATTTTTATCATGCCAAATGACTACCACTAATGGAGTTTACAAAAGTTCAGAGGTGGTCATGCCCCTGTTGGCTTGTGAGAAGCTCCGCCACTGGAGCCCACCTCGCCCTACCGCTAGATCCAACCTGATTCCGTTGTGAGGTAGTAAAAACCCTATGGTAAGGATGTGTGACATCATAAGAAGGGGTTCGGATTAGGACCCCTAAAGCTAAGAACTTAAAAGACAACTGAAGTTAAACCAATATCAATTTGTACCTAAAACTATGGAATTAAAAGACAACCCAAAATAAGCCCGAGAGTTGAAAGATGTGCTGACTTTGGGCGCTTGGGCTTGCCGAGTGGCAGAGGCTGGGGCTACTATGGTCATGGACTGTTTTATAGTAGAACTAAAAATCGTCAATCCGTGCCAGGCTTTTTAGTAACAGCTACGTATATTATACTTATTGACAATTTCGAAGAAAAATATTGACGTGCACCTCTGCCTTTGACACAGCGATAGTCTGACAGACCAATTGATCCACAGGTCGCAAATGAAGAGAAAAGACCAATCAATCGCTCCATGCTCACCAGAATCCTCTGCAAGGTCTCAGTCTGATACCGTGAAGTTGCAGAATCATCGGCGTGTTCGTTGATTGGTTTGTGGGCTGGTTTGGGCTGGCTAGTGCTAGTGCTGGTTTGTTGTGAGAGGAAAACACTGTTGGCTGGTTGAATAAGCCTGACTGAAACCAACAAGCGAACAGGGTGCATGTCTTCATCTTTCTGCATTTTGGGTCCTCTGTAAATCTGTAACGTTTGGTTCTGACCTCG
The DNA here is from genome assembly GCF_019320115.1 of Miscanthus floridulus. NCBI lineage: Eukaryota > Viridiplantae > Streptophyta > Magnoliopsida > Poales > Poaceae > Miscanthus > Miscanthus floridulus. The sequence goes on from NC_089593.1 coordinate 70,821,206, forward strand.
GGTGTTCATCAACAATCTCATTTTTTGTTCCCTCTATATACAAGACAAAAGACAGGCACGGTAGTGGATATAACATGGCAATCTCCTGTAGCAAATCAGACCAATGCAGATAAACCCCTACGCCTGCATCAGAGTGTACATATTCAGAATTCACAAAAAAAAAAGTGTACATATTCAGGATAGTAGAACAGCACAGAAGACACCATGTAGAAATCAAATCACTATGAAAGAAAATTGAGATGCAGAAATCAAATCGCCAATGAAGCATATTGAGACGCAGAGAAACAAATTATCTGTACAATTTCGTAGCTATATGTTGGTTCCAAGTCAAGCTGGGCCTGGGTAACAGATAGATCACAAAGAGAAAAAGAAACAAGAATTTACTCCGTATATGGCACAGTTAAGCGACACTAATTAAATGATCAACAGTAATAATAACCAAATAGATGAATGCCTCTGCACATTGTTCTTACACAAGATGCTTTGCAATTATGAAAATAAACAAACCAATAATCTGGCAACAAACCCAAGTTATCCAACAGCAACATATTCTAAACACAGTACCTGATTCTTTGTACAGGCACAACATGGTAACATTGGTGTATAAGGTGTGAAAAAAAAGCCACAACACATTCCAGAATCTTTTATTATAATTATTTTTGTGAATAATCACAGCTAAATGAAGCTCACTATCATGTACTGCATCCTAACAAGTATCATCCTCACCAGCCATGGGTACACTACCCAGTCCTACAGTCAAACTCCACTTTACCTCAACCTAACTACCTGTAGTTTCTACAGCAGGATCAATGGCACTACAGCGTACTGCCTACACTTGATCAACTCCACCATAAGGTTTGCTAAAAATGTGGAGGAAACTAGCTGCCTCTCTTATCTGTTGTGGAGATGGGAAGAAATCTTATCACGAATCTCCACGCATGGCACTAACCGAGCATTTGATAGCACTGCTGTCGAAAGATCAAGCAACGAGGCTTGGTAACAACAGCTTGATTCCAAAGGAATGCCATTGTTCTGCCCACTATTTACTGAAGCTGCAGTGCGGCCATTTGCCTGGCGCATCATCCGGTTGATTCCCCTTGCTTTCGCAACACCTAGACAGGCCTTCAGCATCTGACTCATGTAGGCATTCAACCCAGAGTTCAACACATCAGCACACTCTTTGGGCACACTGAGACCTTGAGCCTTCAACTTTTCATCAAGTAGCTTGGACAGCGACTGAGAATCTGGCAGTTCACCATTATTGTAGCACACATCTAAAGCACAAGATGTCGAAGGCTCAGAATTCTGAACCTTTAGAACTCCCAGTGGGGGCCTGATCGGGCTTCGGCTCTGCACACAGACTGGACTACCACGGGCCTGGTCGACCTCCTCGCCATCCTCCACAGAGATAACCTCCTGCAAAGCCTTGCTACCAGCTGACACAAACTCCCCCCCAGTCCCCGGATGACCAAGAGGAGACTTCCCAATCGGGCTCGGCTTATCACCAAACCTCTTAGTCAGGGGCCTCACTCTCCTCACCGGCCGTAAGCCATTGGTGAGTGTCCCATTGGACACCATGCTCGTCTGCGAGTTTCCGGTGGCCGTCTGCATGCTCAGCGGCGGCCCCTCTGACATACACGCGTTGCCGAGGATGGACTGGATGAGGAAATTGTGGAGCTTGATGTTCTCCTTCCCCAATGCAGCAACACAGATCCTTTCAAACTCATCCCTGCCGAGCTGACAGCTCAGGAACTTCTTGAGGCCGCGGAAGTAGAGCTCGGCGCGCTGGGGGCCCAGCCGCTTGACGATCCGCGCCTTGAGCTCGAGCGTGTCGACGCGAGCGAACTTCTTCGACGGCGGCTGCATCTCGGCGGCGGCACAAAATGCAGCCCCGCCGGCCGGACGATCTTCTGGCCGAGCAGCTCCGGGAAGAGCAAACCCTAGAAGACGGCGGCGCCGCCCACGGGCTCCAGCGACCCGCGGCGGCCGAGCTCGCCGCGAGAAGCGAGCTCCGCAGCACGGCCCGAAGCTACCCCCCACCTGCAGGACCAGATCCAGAAGCAGCAATTCAGCACAGAGAGAATCACCTCGGCGCACGCGAACTCGGGAGGTCCGCTCCGCGGCCAAATTCAGCAACGCCGCTGACAGAATCGAGCTCCGAGCAAGCCCGGACGTGGATTCTCCGGTCAAGAGCGAGCAAGCCGCGAATCCCGGCGAGCTCCGACCAAATCCGTGTGGGGAAACCGCGTGGAGCAGCTCGAATTCGGGGCAGCGGTAAAGGAATTTGGGGCGAAACGAAGAGAATTCAAGGGAGACAGCGGGGGACTCACCTCGAGTAGGGTTCCGGCGAGATCGGGCCGCCGCCGGCGAGTCAGAATTGGGGGTGAAAAAACGGAGAAATATTTTTCTCCTTTTTTTTTGCCCGCCGCAATTGGAGTTTTTCCCCCAAATTATTGGTTTGGGACGACGAACAGTGGTGGGTGACGCTATTTGGGGGCGCGTGACCAATTACCTGTCCTTGTGTCAGGTTAATGCCTCACTGGCTGGTGGGTCCCGGACGTCAGGTTCGGTAAGCGCGTAGCGAACTGGGGCCATGTTTAGATTGCAAATTTTTGCAATCTGGACACCGTAGCACGTTTCGTTTATATTTGACAAACTTTGTCCGATCATGAACTAACTAGGCTCAAAAGATTCGTCTCGTGATTTACAACCAAACTGTGTAATTAGTTATTTTTTTACTTATATTTAATGCTTCATACATGCGTCAAAAAATTGATGTGATGGAGAGAGAGTGAAAAAACTTAGGAGTTGCTCTTGCGTCAGCTTGGCGCGTCCGCACGTGCCGTATTAGGCTATTACAGTGGCGCATTAGCCATTCTCAATAAAGAATTTTGTTTTCAAAACTGTTATACATCATATAAAATAAAATATAGATTAAACATCTATTATATAGTTTTGTTCTATTATTTCATATATAAAGCTGATAATCATGTCAAAAGAACTCATTTCTTTTCTTTATTCTTAAAACTGTTATCATATTATTAAACATATTCATGCATATGACATTTATTAGATACAGATGAAACTCATATGAAATTCTCGCCGAGACTGAACTTACCATTCATGAAATATATGTTAAGTAAGTCATCAATGCGTGTTTGCAGCTCTTAGTCGGTTAATCCTTCCACACTTCCACTTCCACCTATGCAAATTTCTGCGACGTGCATTAGTCGTGCACGCAACGAAGTTACAGTGTATACGTGCACCAATTTTCTTCTCTTTCTTGCCGAACGAGAATGCCATTGTGGTACGCTTTACTGACGCAATCGACCAGTCACTCCAACGTTGCTTTTTACAAGAACAAATTACCGAGTTTCACAAGGAAGAAGAATGATCACCTAACACTGTTTCATCTTTCATGAACTATTACACCTCTTACTCCAAGCCAAACAGTACAAAGTACTATAATTTATAAAATTAAATAATTATTATCAAATTAAGTTTTATTAAGTGTATAACTTAGATAGAGATCGAAATAAACTTTACTTTTCTGAAAATAATAGGACATATTTTATAATGTACTCCCTCTATTTTTCAAATTATAAGAGTTTTTAATTTTTTTTTCTAGACATGTATATTTTGATATGCACACTATGTCTAGATACATGGTAAAGTCAATGTATGTAGAAAGACTAAAAACGTCTTATAATTTAGAATTAAATGAGTATTTACTTATTAGAGTCATAAATATTAACGATATCTTCAATAAACTTAGTTGAAATTAATAAACTTTCCCTCGATCACAAATTGTAAGTTATTTTGACTTTTTGGCAGAGTGCTGCTGGTTGGCCGTTATTTTTCTTTAAAAAGTAGATCTACGAGTGACTATGGATAAGTAAAAACTAAATACTATTAGTCTGGCAGCACTCTCTACAGAAAACCTAGTGATGGTTGTGCAATCTTGACTTTTTCCCCATTATTATTCGGGAACTACACTTTTGTGTAATGTAAACTTTGTTAATTACTATTTTGTAAACAAACAGACTGTAATATGTGGCATGCATCCGCTTGCATCACAATTCGGTCTCGGTTCGTCGAGTGTGAAAGTAGTCCGCCCCTTCTTCGGATCACCGATGCTGCTCCTTGTGATTAAAATTGCTGGTTCAGTCACGTGGTCTGTTTTTATGAAGGAGGTGACTGTGACATGGCCAATTGAAGGAACCGGATTGACCAATTGATGTAACCGGATTGGTTCAGTAATGGAACTAATGAAACCGGATTTGCCAATTGATGGAACAGGATTGGTTCAGTACGGTACGGGCCAACAAGTCGTGCTTTGTTTTTTCTAATAATACAGTCGTGCTGTGTTTTTTTAATCTCCGTACCAAACCCTTATCTATGGAATGGGCACGGTCTCGTGCCAGTTTGTTAAACAGAAAGAATTGTGCAGTCTATTGTTTTATCCCTTTATATGCAGATTTTCGATAGAAGTGGACTTAAAAAAACACATGCCTGAATGCCTGATCACCGTCCTCCGAATGTTTTCAGAACTCCACTGCCCATCGCTCAAGCTACAGAAGAACACCTCGGGAGTATTCTAAGTTGAACAATTCACCTAATCAAATGATCTGGCACCGGCAGGAAACAGCCATGCGAAGTCAAATGCTACTCTGTTATTCAGATGAACAATCCACCTAATCAAATGATCGCATTTCTGCAAAGTTACGACACAAATTTTCTGGGTTGGTCAATTTACTGAAGTATGAAGTTGACTCAAGTACAGTACGTACAACCTATCTGTCCTTTGCTGAAAAAATACAGCTTCTTCTCAAACCGACACCTCACCTACATAATATACATTACACTACACTTCAAAAGTCAAAACAAAAACAACTTTGACAATTTCAGTTGAGATCTGTTCTCCCTTTCATGGTTCACTAGTTCAGACTTCTTCTACTCATTGGTCTGCAGTTCTGAATTTTCTGGTGAACACGATCACCTGAGCTCCTCTGAATTCATAATTCACCGTGTATATTCACTGGAATTACTGTACATCGAACGGCAATCGGGTTCATGTACGAATCTTCACTCAACCTTGCTTCCTTCGTCTGCCGATTCGTCCGAGAGCAGCCCGGCGCGGACATCCTCGAGGTCGGCGGCGCCAGGCGCCGTGGTTGATCCGTGGGAGCTGTCAGCCGGAGGCACGGGCGCCAAGAACTCGGCCCATGCGTGCCTCTTGGCGCGCTCCACAACGTAGTACAGCGCGACACCGGCGACGACCACAACGGCATTGATGAGGACGGTCCTAGCCGACGCGAGGCACATGACGGTGGTGATGAGCACGACGGGCGGGGCGCACATGACGGCGGCCCCCGAGGTGCCGACCGGGATCCGGTACGGCCTCGCCAGGTCCGGGTTCTTGAAGCGTAGCTTCACGAAGGCCGCGAACACGGCCAGCATCCCGAGCCCGTAGAGGAAGTTGAGGAACTCGATGATCTCCTGGAAGCTCATGAAGGAGAGGATCACAACCCCGGTCGCTGAGCACAGGATGCTGAACGTCGGCGTCCCGTACTTCGACCTGCGTTCATCAGCACCAATTCACAAAGAGAAGATTCAGACATTGAGTATCTTGTTCGATGGGAAACTTCACATTTCGCTAAAAAGATTGATTTTTTTGTTTCTTTCAGCTCGTAGACGGAGATTTCACCTGCGGGCGAAGATGGCAGGGATCATGCCCATCTCGGCCATGCCGAGTAGCTGGAAGGAGTCGCTGCTCATCTCGGCCTCGAAGAGCCCCATGTTGGACATGGCGGCGGCGGCCTGGATCCACACGCGCAGCCACGGCCCACCGATCCGCTGCCCGACCTCGGAGAAGAAGCCGTCGGTCCACTCGGCCGCCGTCTCCGACGGCAGCGCGCCGGTACCAGCCAGCAGCAGAATGAGGTACGCGCCGACGACGAGCCCGACGGCGCCGAACACCGCCTTGGGGAACGTCTTCCGGGGCTCCTCGACCTCGCCGGCGAGCGTGCTGGCCTTATCCCAGAAGTTGAGGTTCCAGAACATGGAGTTGAAGTACCCGCGGAGGTCGACGGCGCGGGCGTCGATGGCGAGCCAGCGGGACGGGCGGATCTGGGGGGCGGCGAGCACAGTGAGCGCGAGGAACGGGGAGAGCGAGAACGCGGTGAGCGCCAGCGCCGAGAGGCCGACGACGTGTGTTGGGATCAACCCGGCGTAGAACGAGAGAGAAACGCACGGCCGGATCGTGTACAGGAGTAGTTAGTTTCAGTTTCAGTTATTTGCTAAGTTTAGCTAGTGTGCATGCAGCCGCTCGCCGTGCCCGTCATGCGCGCGTAGTTCGCGGCACGTCCCAGCGGCGTGGTGGGATGGCACTTCGTGAGCACGAACGTGCCGCGGTTTTTTCTCTGTAGTTTGTTGTTTATATTCAGTTGATCAATACAGAAAACGCTGCCGCCTTTGCAGCACAAAAAACACCGTGTGTCCACTGAGTATCTCGCGTGCGTTTCTCTCTCGTTCTACGCCGGGTTGATCCCAACATTTGGTACCGGAGCCGGGTTAAGCCGTCGCCATGTCCAAGACTCCACCGAAGGAAACTGGTGATGGCTCCGGCGGGAAGAAAACTCCTGTGCCGTCGCGTTCGCCACCTCCACGACGACAGCGTCGAGGCCGTTCCACTCACCGCTCGCGCACCCGGGACGCCGGGGAGCACATCGTCGAGCGCGTCATCGAGCGGCCGTCGGCGAGCGTCCATTGGCCGATGCTTACCCGGACCAACTACCCGGAGTGGGCGTTGGTTATGGAGGTGAACTTCCAGACAATCCGCGTCTGGGACGTCGTCAACGACGGCATGGAGGATCCCTCTGACGAGGATGAGTACCACGACGACAGGCTGGCGATGTCCGGTCTCCTGCGCTCGGTCCCCTCCGAGCTGTGGAGCGCCCTCGCCCGCAAGCGCACGGTGAAGGAAGCTTGGGACGCGGTCAAGACTCTGCGCATCGGCGACGAGCGCGCGCGCGACGCCAGCGCGCAGCAACTTCGCCGGGAGTTCAACTCCATCTGCTTCAAGGACGGTGAGACGGTTAGCGACTTCGGCATCCGCATCGACGCGCTCGCCACCAACCTCCGCACTCTCGGGGATGACATCACCGACACCGAGGTAGTCAAGAAACTCCTGCAGGTAGTGCCCGAGAACCTCAATCAAGCGGCTGTCTCCATCGAGATGTTCATGGACTTGAACAAGGCCAAGGTGGAGGACGTGATCGGGAGGCTGCACGTCTTCGAGGAGCGCGGCAAGCCGAAGCAGATCACGGACGCCATGGGCCGCCTGATGCTCTGCGAGGAGGACTGGGAGGCCCGACGCAAGGAGCGCCGCGACGAAGGAAACTCCGGCGGCGGCTCTGGATCAGGCAACCGTGGGAAGCGTCAAGGGTGCGGACGCGGGCGCGGCGGCCGCGGCGGCCAGAACGCGGGCACCGGCAAGCCTCCACCCGGCGATCGGTGCAAGAACTGCGGCAAGACTGGCCACTGGGCCAAGGATTGCCACGGGAAGAAGAAGGCGGCGGCCCACATCGCGGAGGCGGAAGCCGATGAGGAGGAGCCGGCACTCATGCTAGCCACGGCGGAACTGGCAGAGGTCAACGTCATCGCACCTGCCAAGGCACCACGCCGCGTCAAGCTGGTCGAGGCCAAGGTCTTCGCCCACCTCGACGAGAAGGCGGACAACGCTGGAGGTCGGTGGGTCCTCGACACAGGAGCCACGAACCACATGACGGGCGTCCGAAGCGCGTTCGCCGAGCTCGACCCCGCCGTGTGCGGGACTGTGCGCTTCGGAGACGGCTCGCTGGTGAACATCGAAGGGCGTGGCACAGTGCTATTCGCCTGCAAGTCCGGCGAGCATCGCGCACTCACCGGCGTGTACTACATCCCGCGTCTCACTGCCAACATCATCAGCATCGGGCAGTTGGACGACACCAGGAGCGAGGTGAACATCAAGAATGGCGTGCTTCGCCTCTACGAGCCTGATCGTCGTCTTCTCGCCAAGGTACGGCGTGCACCGAACCGCCTGTACTATCTCGACATGGAGATCACTCGGCCCGTGTGCCTGGCGGCGTGCAGCAGCGAGCCAACTTGGCTCTGGCACGCGAGGTTTGGCCACCTTAGTTTCCAAGCTCTCCGTCACCTCGGAAAGGAGTCCATGGTACGCGGTCTTCCCCAAGTCGATCGCGTGAACCAGCTCTGCGACGCGTGCCTCGTTGGCAAGCAGAAGAGGGCGTCGTTCCCGCAGCAGTCCTCCTACCGCGCCGACGATCACCTGGAGCTGGTGCACGGCGACATCTATGGACCAATCGAGCCTACTACGCCGGGGGGAAAGAGGTACTTCCTCCTGTTGATCGACGACATGAGTCGCTATATGTGGCTCACCTTGATCACCAGCAAGGATGAGGCGGCTACCGCCATCAAGAAGTTCAAGGCCCGTGCCGAGCTGGAGAGCGGACGCAAGCTCAAGGCGCTCCGGACTGATCGGGGTGGTGAATTCACCTCGATTGAGTTCGGGGAGTACATGGCGGACCATGGCGTGCATCGCCAACTGACAGCCCCCCTACTCGCCGCAACAAAACGGGGTTGTCGAACGCCGTAATCAGACTATGGTTGCCACAGCCCGGAGCATGATGAAGGCCAAAGGAGTCCCGGGGAGGTTCTGGGGTGAAGCCGTGCACACTGCGGTTTACCTCCTGAATTGCTCTCCAACGAAGGCCCTGTCCGGTGTCACCCCATACCAGGCTTGGCATGGCAAGCAGCCTTCTGTCCATCACCTGAGGACCTTCGGTTGCATTGGCCATGTCAAGGACGTGCGGCCCCATCTCAAGAAGCTTGCTGATCGGTCCACTCCGATGGTCCTGCTCGGCTACAAAGAAGGAAGCAAGGCGTATCGCCTGTATGATCCAGTTGGTGAGCGAGTGCACGTGTCGCGCAACGTCGTGTTCGACGAGAGCGCAAGCTGGAGCTGGGACACGGCATCGACGTCGTCTGCTGGTGGTGAGCCATTCACTGTAGAATACATGACCATGCCGGTCGGTGGTGGGGTGCCGGAGCCTACTACGACACCAACTTCTCTAGGTACAGCACCGGCAACACCTCCACCTGCATCGCCGGCGCCTGCCACGCCACCTCCACCATCTCCACATGATGGCATTGAGTTCACGACGCTGCCGACGTTTGACGACGCGCTCGACGCAGACGTGGACGATGACGATGTCCAGCGCTACCGCCTCGTCGACAACATCATCGGCGACGACACACCACCTGGTCAAGCTCCTCGCATCCTTGACTTTGATGAAGTTCATGCAGTCACCGCCGAGGAGCCTAGCTCATACACGGAGGCGGAGAATGCCCCCGAGTGGCAGGACGCCATGAAGTAGGAGATGGACGGGATCACCACCAACGAGACTTGGAGTCTCACCAAGCTCCCTGGCGGTCACCGTGCCATTGGCCTCAAGTGGGTCTATAAGGTGAAACGGAACCAGCGGGGCGCCGTCGTCCGTCACAAGGCGCGTCTGGTGGCAAAGGGCTACGTCCAGCGCCAAGGGGTGGACTTCGAGGAGGTGTTCACGCCGGTGGCGCGCCTCGAGTCCGTGCGGCTCATGATCGCCATTGCCGCGCACTGGAACTGGCCGGTCCATCACATGGACGTGAAATCGGCGTTCCTCAATGGAGAGCTCAAGGAGGAAGTGTACGTTGCTCAACCGCCGGGCTTCGTCGATAAGAACCACCCCGGCAAGGTGCTGCGCCTTCACAAGGCGCTGTACGGACTACGTCAAGCTCCTCGCTCCTAGAACACCAAGCTCGACGCGACGCTGCTCTCCCTCGGCTTCAGGCGCAGCGAGAACGAACATGGCGTCTACACGTGCGGCAAGGCCCAGAGGAGGTTGATTGTCGGCGTATATGTCGATGATCTGATCATCACGGGCGGTGATCCTGGCGAGCTTCAGAAGTTCAAGGAGGACATGAAGAGGAGGTTCCAGATGAGCGACCTTGGCACCTTGTCCTACTACCTCGGCATCGAGGTGGTTCAGGCGCCATCAGGGATCACCATCTCCCAGGAGCGCTATGCCTAGAAGCTGTTGGAGCGAGCAGGCATGCTCGGCTGCAACCCGAGCGCGACGCCGATGGAGCCTCGCCTCAAGCTACTGAAGGAGAGCATAGCCCCACCTGTTGATGCTACGGCTTACCGGAGTATTGTGGGAGGTCTCAGGTACCTGCTGCACACGCGTCCGGACTTGTCGTTCAGCGTTGGCTACGTGAGCAGGTTTATGGAGGTGCCGACGAAGGAGCACCAGGCTGCTGTCAAGCGCATACTACGCTATGTGGCAGGGACAGCAGCGCTGGGCATTCACTACAAGCGGGGCGACAAAAAGAAGCTGCCGCTGCTGCACGGATACAGTGACAGCGACCTCGCCGGAGACGTCAACGATCGCAAGAGCACCGGCGGGGTCATCTACTTCATCGGCGACGGGCCAGTTTCATGGCAATCATGCAAGCAGAAGGTGGTGGCCCTCTCGTCGTGTGAAGCGGAGTACATCGCGGCAGCGACAGTGACCTGCCAAGGCGTCTGGTTGGCTCGCCTCTTCGCCGACCTGCTCGATGTCGAGGTCAGCGCACCAGTGCTGAGGGTGGACAACAAGTCTGCCATCTCTCTGATCAAGAATCCTGTGCACCATGACCGGACCAAGCACATAGATGTGAAATACCACTATGTCCGAGAGTGCGCAGAGCGTGGCTTGATCGATGTGTAGTTCATCGGAACAGCGGAGCAGCTCGGTGACATTCTCACGAAGGCACTTGGGCGCTAGAAGTTCGAAGAGTTGCGCAGCAAGATCGGCCTCGCCAAGCTTCGTCTCCCGGCAGCAGGACTTAGGGGGTGATTTGTTGGATAAGTCTTGCGCCGGATCGTGTACAGGAGTAGTTAGTTTTAGTTTCAGTTATTTGCTAAGTTTAGCTAGTGTGCATGCAGCCGCTCGCCGTGCTCGTCATGCGCGCGTAGTTCGCGGCACGTCCCAGCGTGGTGGGATGGCACTTCGTGAGCACGAACGTGCCGCGGTTTTCTCTCTGTAGTTTGTTGTTTATATTCAGTTGATCAATACAGAAAACGCTGCCGCCTTTGCAGCACAAAAAACACCATGTGTCCACTGAGTATCTCGCGTGCGTTTCTCTCTCGTTCTACGCCGGGTTGATCCCAACAACGTGGAGCCCGCGGTAGTTGAGGTAGGTGAGCGCGGCCGTGAGCGCGAGGACCGCCAGCGAGCGCACCGGCTGCGGCAGCGCCAGCCCGCCGCCGGAGCGGAGGTAGTCGAGGTAGAGCACCGGGTAGAGCGCGTTGTCGAGCGTCCCCGACGCCCACTTGGAGAACCCGACGAGGAACGCCGCGTCGGGGCCAAAGGCGGCGGACACCCAGGCGACGTACCCGGCATTGGTGGGGAACGCGGAGGCGAGCTCGGCGGTGACCAGCGCCTCCGGGAGCGACCAGAGGACCGGGAGGATCAGGAAGCCGAGGATCGGGAGCAGCGCGCCGCCGCCTGCGCGGACCGAGTCCTCGATGCTGAAGGGGCCCCCCGAGACGTCGTAGAAAATGAGCGCGATGAGGGGGAGCACCGTCAGCCACGGCGCCGGGGGATCGACGACGGCCGCCGCGCCGGTCATCGGGTCAACGGCCTCCGTGGCCGGCGCCACGCGCGCACAGAGAGGAATTGACAAGTCAGCGAGTTTGTGGTGTTCCTGATTGCCTGGTTGGGGTAGAGAGGACGGGTTGCTGGGAGAGATATTATGGGAGTTTGTTTGGTGGATGACAGGTGGGGCCCGACATCTGGTCCGGCGAGTTGGGGATTCTGTGATGCAGCAAGCGGCACGTTAAGTTGCAACTGGGAACGGAAAAAGAAATCGGTCATGTGCGAATGGGCCAAGTGGGGACGACCTGGAGGTGGCCCACATGTCGGTCAGTGTGAGTCTTCAGGTGCCTGATGCTGATGGTGCGACTACCGACTACGTGTATATATAGAGTAGATATAAGCAAATTGTCGTTGCCGATGTTTGTGGGTTTCGGTGGGCGGCTGTGGAATGTGGATACAGGATACTCCATACTTCCATTCAACTTAGAAATTAGAATTCCGTTGCTGTTTTTTTTCTTCTTGATAAAAACATTCAAAAGAGTGTTTCAGATATGATATATCTCAAGAAAAACAAAGGCACTACAAACGATGGACAAAAATGCATAAAACGACCTTAAAAAATAAGAGTACATCAAAGATCAAATATCGTTTTCTTCTTTTGGACGTCTACTACCTGCCAGAACTTGAAGATAGCCGTAAAGAAAAGGGCCACCTGCAAACACCCTCACCAAACATGGCTTTGAAGACCACATAATCCACTCGCTGCTCAAAACGAGATCTAGTATCAACTGAGAGAACATTGGCTGGAGGAAACCTTCAAGTAACACAGGCTTGCAATCCTTCACCATCAAAACAGAGTGTTGAAGATTCCGAACCTTGCAGTAAAAGAGGCCGATATTGCCTTATGGAAATCCAACTGTCGGTACAGAAAGTGACCAACAAGTGAATATTTGTAGTTTTGTTGTACGTTGTGATCGGAGGTGGCCAAGCACTCAATGACACAGGGTTTATACTGGTTCAGACAACGTGCCCTACGTCCAGTGTGGGTCGGTCGACGACTTTATTCCTGAGCTCAGGTGCTCGAAGTCTGTAGTGGGGTTACAAACGAGAGAGAGAGAAAGATGGGGTGTCCGGTCGGTCCGGTCGAAAGGGCCGAGATCGACTGGAGCTAAGCTATGAGCTGGGTGTTCGAGCGTGCGCTTGAAGTCCAAGCCTGGCGGCTTTGTGGTTGTCTTGGAGTCACAGATCAGCCTTGAAGCCACTGCATGTGTTGGAGGGAGCGCATCCCCTTTTATAGAAAAAGGGGATGACTTTACAAGTGAAAGGGAAGAGGTACGTCGGTTACTGAGTCTTGTTGCCTACGCCGTCGGGTACAAGAAGATGGTAGGCGTCCGCAACACTGTTGGCGCACTGTAGAATGTCAGGTGCATGTGGAAGGTTGCATTGGCTTCTTCAGGAAGGGTTGGACGTCGGTACCTGCAAAACACAGTCTCAATGCCCGGAGGCATGGCCCACCACGTTCACCCGGTACGGTGATTTCCGGTGCCCACAACACTATCGGTGTCCAGAGGCACATGGGGGTCTTTACCGCATGTGGGTGTTTTAACGGCGCCCACAATACTGTAGAGGTAAATGTCGGCGCCTACAACACTGTTTATGGCAGGGCGGTTGTAAAAGCACTGTTTTGCAGGGTATGGTCCTGGTGTCGTGGTTTGACTTACGAGCCTTGCCTTGCCTTTCTCCGCAGGCCTCCTGGTTCTTTCCGAGCGGGCGTATCCGGTCGGATGGCTTTAGTCAGCTCTAGTGCGCTGGTTGGAGAACAACGATGAGCAGGGTTTTCTATGAACCCTGGTCGGAGACACGGGATCAGAGTCGGAGGCAGTCCTCGGGTCGACCCCTCCAAGCGGAGGCCGTGTGGAGGCGACTGGGGCCTGAAGCTAGCGCTCCGATCGGAGAGGCCGTTCGGAGGCGGCCTGAGCCTGAAGCTAGCGCTTCAGTCGGTAAGGTGGGCCGAAGGCGACTAGGGCCCGAATCGAGTGCTCCGGTCCATTGAGTTTAGATTCTTGGGCCGGCTCAGGAGCAATAGGCTGCGTTTTTGGGCTGAGCCCTGGCGTGGAAGCCGGTCCTCGAGGGACCCTGGGTTTATGAACCCGACAGGAGCCCCCGAGCCCCTGGGCGATTCGGGTAGAATCGTCCGGGGGATTTTTGTCTTGCTTGTGGGTGCGCGCGAGCGCACCCACGAGTGTAGCCCCTGAGCCCTCGGGCGGTTCGAGCCAAGCCAGCTCGAGGGTTTTCTGTGTTGTCAGCGGGAGAGATTTTTTGTTTTGTCGACGGGTGCACGTAAGTGCACTCGCGGGTGTAGCCCCCGAGCCCCCGGGTAGTTCGGGCCTAACTGGCTGGGGGATGTTACGTCGACGGGCACGTGTGCATGTTTTTTTTAGTTTGAGACGGCATTTTTATTTAACCAGGGCATCGTTGTGCTGCCAAGGTGTTTTTTAGGCGCGGGAATTTTGGATAGAGATAGAACTCCCCATTCCTGGCATCGATGCTTGCCGTGGGATCAGGTGAGAGAGTTAGTTCAGACGTGATAGAGCTTACTGATCCTGGCATCGATGTGCGCCGTGGGATCGGGTGAGGCGGAGTCGCAAACGGACCCAGGCGTCGGTGCGCGCCGTGGATCAAGACAATTTTAGTTCGGATGCGACAAAGCTCACTGATCTTTGGCGTCGATGCGCGCCGTAGGATCGGGTGAGGCGGAGTCACGAAGGGACCTAGGCGTCGGTGCGCGTCGTGGATCGAGATAGTTAGTTAGTTTGGTTCAGGAATCAGACGTCGTATCGACGCAAGTTCAGGGTCACGGACCCAGGAGCCGTAGCCGGATGTCATAGATCCTGTCGAGGTGAGTTCGGGGTCGTGGACCCAAGAGCCGTAGCCGGATGTCGTAGATCCTATCGATGCGAGTTCGAGGTCGCGGTCCCAAGAGCCATAGCCGGATGTCGTAGATCCTGTCGACGCGAGTTCGGGGTCACGGACCCAAGAGCCGTAGCCGGATGTCGTAGATCCTGTCGACGCGAGTTCGGGGTCGCAGACCCAAGAGCCGTAGCCGGATGTCGTAGATCCTGTCAACATGAGTTCGAGGTCGCGGACCCTTGGCATTTGTCTTGAGCCCCCGAGCCCTGTCGGGCCTTCGCAGGGGTCGATGTGAGTATTTTGCGTTACCTCATCCTCGGTGCCTCACCACCGGAGGGGCTGAGTTTCGTCGCCTATCCCGATCGCTCGGGCTCGAAGACTAGCTCGGTGAGTTCGCTAACGGGTGTGATTCAGTGAAATCAGGGTCCGTCGTTCATGACGGGGTCGGCATAGCCCTCTTGTGACATTTCACTACTCCTTTACCTGCAACCTAGCAGATGCCTAGGTCGTTCCGGAGACCGACCCGGGTGGCCTAACGGCCTCCCCTTCGATGGGATTCTGTGGGCCTGGCGAGAGGTTTAGGATCGAACGAGAAGGTTGAGATGACCCGGTCTGCCGGACTGGGCGAGGGCCGCACGGGGCTCATCTACGGTTTTCTCCCCTGGCTCTGTTGGTTTCCCATATCGAATGAGGCAAACCCCGCTTCATGACGCAACACGGAGCATTCTGATGCATTTCGCTGCACGTGCGATGCTTAGTTCCCGAGCCCCCGGGCGGTTCAGGGCCTGAATCATCCGAGAGGCACGGGCGTATGGAATGAATGCGCGTATGGATGTATGAATGATATAAAGAAATAGAGGGGGTTTTGGTAGTGTTTACCTTGTCGACTGGAGTGACGGGGTTTGGATAGCTTCAGTCGGAAATGTCCGACCAGGACCCGAGCTCGTCGTTCGTGATGGAGCCGGCATGGCCAACACGAGGCGTCCCTTCGCTTCCTACCTGTGTCTCGGAGTTTACCCTGAGTGAATCGATCGACTCAGGGCGTCAGATGGTCTTTCCCGGTGGAGATTTCGCTGTTGGTGGAGGGTTCCGTGCCTTGACGACTGGAGTGACGGGGTTCGGAGAGCTTCAGTCAGAAATGTCCGATTGGGACCCGCGCTCGTCGTTCGTGATGGAGCCGGCATGGCCAACATGGGGCATCCCTTTGCTTCCTACCTGTGTCCCGGTGCTTATCCTGAGTGAATCGATCGACTCAGGAGGCCGGTTGATCTCTCTCGGTAGAGATCTCGCTGTTGGTGGAGGGTTCCATGCCTGTGGCTGCTCAGGTTGGTCAGTTCATAAAGTTTGATGAGATTTCTTTCAGCCATGGTGGCCATAGCTTGGTGGCAACGCCCCTACCAAAGAGCTGCCTCGACTGCATGAGAAAGTCAGGAGCTCCATGTTCTTCTGCTGAGTATCTATGGGTGCGACGCCTTTGAGGTACCCGTTGCGCTCTGCCGAAGTCGAGGGAGCAGAATCGAGCAGGGCCCTAGTGGAAGTAGTTTTACGGCTGGCGGCGCTCCGGTGATGTCGTTGAGCGTCTGCAGTAGCAGTAGAAAAATGTAATAGTTAAGTTTGTGGGCGAGTCCCCGTGTGATCAGTTATTGTGTACGTTTGACTACTACAATTAGTTGTTTGTTTTTCTGTGATGGAGTTACTCCATTCGGGAAAAGCTTGTCCCCTTTGTTCCTTAAGTTTTCCCTTAGCATAGTTTTGTTTTAAATTTCTTTCTCTTTCATACCTGCCCGTTTGTCCCGTAGGCTGCAACCTTGGGAGCCCGAGGCGTGGCCTATGAGGCTCGACTGTTTGCAACCGTAGGGAAAGGCGAGGTGTGATCGGTCGGAATGTTTAAGGTAAAGCTACGTAAGGCAAATTAAAGGAACAAACTAATCTTCCGATTAGGTAGGAAGGAATTTCACCATATTATTTATAAACAAGATAAAGAGGTAGTAGTGCCCCCTAGTGGAGCCCTCGAGTGCCCCGGGCCGAAGAAGGTGTTCGGGTCGGGGTGCTCTATCGGGTCAAGTGTTTTAACTGAAAAGAGCTGTAGGACTAATTTTAGGGAAAAAATCGACGTAGCTGCTCAATGTTCCAAGTATTGGTGAGAACATTGTCGTGGTTGTCCTCTAGTCGGTAGGTGCCCGATTGGATTACTTCTGTCACCGTGTAGGGTCCTTCCCATGGTGGAGAGAGCTTGTGCTTGTCCTTCGTCGATTGGGTCCTCCGAAGTACGAGGTCACCGACTTCAAGTATCCTTCCTCTGATCTTCCTTTCGTGGTGTAGGCCAGGAAAAAAGGTGTGAACCCTGTGGATCGGTTCGGAGTCGTTCTTAGGCTTCAGAGGATCGCTGGGACCTCTGCAACCCATCGCCCGGCGTACTTGTTGAGTCGGTGGAAGATGCGTGACTTGAGTCCTTGGAAGACCATGCCATTGGCGCGTTCGACCTGACCGTTGGTATGCGGGTGTCCAACCGAAGCCCAGTCGATTCTAATGCCGTATCCGTCACTAAAGTCCAGGAACTTCTTTCCGGTGAAATTAGTCCCATGGTCAGTGATAATGCAGTTGGGAACGCCGAACCGGTAGATGATGTCGAGGAAGAATTTGACTGCTTCTTTCGAGCGGAGGTTGGTGATGGGCTTAGCTTCTATCCACTTGGTGAATTTGTCGACCGCTACGAGAAGGTGAGTGAAACCGCCTGGCCCCTTCTTGAGGGGACCTACCATATCGAGGCCCCAGACTACGAATGGACAGGTGATGGGGATGGTTTGGAGCTCTTGTGCCAGTAAGTGGGTTTGCCGAGCGTAGAACTGGCATCCTTCACACCTGCGGATGACCTCCTCAACGTCTCATAGCGCGGTGGGCTAGTAAAAACCTTGGTGAAAGGCTTTTCCGACCAGCGACCTTGGGACCGCTTGATGTCCGCAGATCCCGGCATGGACCTCGAGGAGGAGCTGCTTCCCCCGGTCGGAGGGGATGCACTTCATGAGTACCCCTAACGGACTCCGTTTGTAGAGTTCGTTATCGAGCACGACGAAGGTCTTAGCGTGTCGAGCGATTCATCGGGCTTCAGTCCTTTCGGGTGGGAGAACCTCTTCGAGGAGGTAGGCGAGTAGCGGCACTCGCTAGTCGGTTTGATCGATTGCCAGTACGGCGACGTTTGTGGATGACGTTGTTGTAGAGGCACTGGGATCGGAGCCCCCGAGCACAGGCAATCACTCGACTTCTACCGGAGTCTTATAGCATAGCAATCTACACAATCATGTCATACTAGTAAGACTCATAGGATAAAGATATATATGCAAGTGGGTTTCATTCAACTCCTTAAAACTTAATGCATAAATAGTATAATTTAAACTACAGAGAAGTATGGGTTATGCACCGGGGCTTGCCTGGGTAAGATATAACCAAGAGTTAGTATTTGCATCTTCAGGTCATCCACCATCATCTAGATAGAAGCCCATTGCATCATCTCCTGGAGAGAATACCCTTACACCATCTTTGGATTCCCAATCATCATTCGATCGATCCGTTGATCCCTCATCGCACCTATATGATATGCATACGATGCAATGCAAAAATGTAATTAATCAACTGCAATCGTGACTCGTAAAATACGACGTACGCCTCTAGAGTTATCGGGCTAGTTCTAACGACGACCGTACTTAGGCTACATATACACGTTGTTGGATAAGTCGTTATTTCTCAACAATTCTTTTAGTTATATAAACTAAGGTGTTTCTTTATTTCATCCTATCTGATGTACTATATTCGAAATAAGACACCATTGTCTATCTAGCAACTAATTATTTTGGAGCTACAAAAATTATAATGAGTACCTGTTATAGCTAGGAGCCTATTGTACAAATTTTAGATTCAACAATATTACTAATTTATCATGGAAATTCCTACAAGTTTATATTTATAATATTAAGTACCTTAAATTAATTATATAGCTTCCAAGAATATTATCACACTATATGAACAAACTATACTAATAGGTAGATCGTGATTTTAGGAGACTAACAAAACTGGTTTCACTATTTTTGGATTCCTATGCTATTTTATATTTATTTTACAAGTTTACTTCCCAAACTAAATTACTAAGTGCTTTAGAAAAACAAAAGGGACCAGCTATCACCAAAACGGCCCACAGCAGGCGCGGGGATAGGGCGCGCAGTGAGCAGGCCGGCCCACACGCACGACTGATCGGCGGCCCAGGTGGCAACCAGCTGCGCGCGACCCAGTGCGGCGACACAAACCGGCCCAGATGCGGCGCGAGCGGCCCAAGCAAGCTGGCCCACGCGTGTTTATGCAAAAACGACCCTGCATTTCTAACAAATCCCGCTGAGGTACATCAGCACTATTCACTAAGGTCACGTATTTAGCATTAAGAACCCTGTATAATAATCCAGCTTGGATTTATACCCTTGCTCACCATGTCTCTCTTTCCCCAAAAGCAGAGGATGACCGGGCAGCAGTAGCCGCGGCGGCTCGGGCGCTCTGCACTGGAACGGCGGGATAGCGCGGGGCCAAGGGGCGCGCGCAGGCAGAAGGGCTCCCCGGGATGGCGCGGCGAGAATGATGCGGAGCTACGCACGGACGTCAGCGGGGCGACCAGGTGCAGCGGCGCTCGCGCGCGGTCACGCGGGGAGGGGCGCGGACGCCAGCGAGGCGCTGCGGCTGGGGGCTGGAGCTCAAGGCGGCAACGACAGCGTGGTCGAGCGGCGCGGGAAAAGAGGCCAGGTGCTGCGGCAGCGACTCTGGCGCGTGGCAAGGAACTCACGTGCGCGGGGAGAGCCGACACCGGTGGGCAGCCATGGCGGGGCGCTGCGGCACGGCGCGCCGAGGAGCGGGGAGGTGCTTCACGGCTCGAGCGAGCACGCGCGCTGGAGAGAGAGCCGCGGGACACGGGCACGCCTGGCCACGGCGGTGGACCAAGACAGAGGGGAACGAGAGGGAGCTCCAGTGCGGGACGCGCGGGATGCTGCGGCTCGGGCGCGGCCAGGGCGGTCGCACCCGCGCTGCGGCAGCAAGACCCGCACGGGCCGAGGAGCAGCGGAACCAGGGGTCCGCGTGCGCGGGCGTGGCGTGGGAGAGGAAGCGGAAAGGGGCGCCGGTTGCGCGAGGCATGGCGACTGCGAGCGCGGCCCCGGCGAGTTGTTCGGAAGGGCGGGGCCAAGGCTGGACGCAGCCACGGCCTAGTGGTGGAGAAGCTCGGCGCTGGCAACTCCGAGCGCGGAGCGGAGGAGATTTGCACTGCAAGGGAGGGGAAACAGACAGAGGCAAGGGGAGTAGTACCCGGCAGCAGCAATATAAAAAAAGAAGGGGATAGCGTCGGTGGTACACATCGTACCGACGCTGGCACTGTGGACACGTCGGGTGCTCGACACATAGACAACAACAGCAACATGACCTTGGCCTAACCTTGTCTACGCGTCGTGACTGTACGCCTGAAACACACGTGCTGGCTCAGGCTCGGTTGCTCAGCTCGAAAGATCAAATCAGAGACAAACATGGACAGAGCAGCAGAGGCGTCTGGACATAAACAGTAACGAGAAGAGCAGTCAACAACACGTCCAATCAACATGGAGCTCGTTTCAGCACTGGCTTTACGCAACTTCTATATATATATATATATATATATATATATATATATATATATATATATATATATATATATATATATATATATATATATATATATATAAAACCATTTGGATAGCTAGGAAATAGCTTGATTGACGAGATGGTCCTGTTCTGGACGGAGTAAACACAACTTCGCTGCATAATGATATATATATATATATATATATATATATATATATATATATATATATATCGGTTTACTAATTTACACAAATTGTAACGTCTAGTCACAGGAAAATTTCAGCAAAGCTCAAATTTAAATTTGATTCAAACGCTATATATGCATATCGTTCTATTTATTAATGGATTTTATTTTATTTATAAAAGTTGTTTTTCCTGCTTAATCTAATAGAACAAACCGTTCGCTATTTATTTGCCAGGATTATCGTTCCACATTCCTAAATATTTTTACGCGCTGATATTTAACCTGGACGTTTATTTGAGTCCGCAAAACTACGTCACACAGGATTCGCTTATCGCCTCAAGTACGTTTTAAATCAAAACCTGAGAAAACTTGATTCGGAAATTTTTCGTAGGCCTAAATCGCAGTGCTAAACAAGATCGTAACACCAGGGGGTTACAACCAACCTCCCTTAAAAAGAATCTCGTCCCGAGATTCGAAGCAAGAACCAGAAGAGGGAAAACACGATTACATTTCGTAGATCTAGGATTACACGAAAGATTGTATGACTTCGAATACTAAACCACGCGGAGATCTAGAGATACATGGTTAAGAGCAACCTACTCCAACCGAGACTTAATCCAGAAGTCGAGATAGACGAGGACAATGGAGAAATAAAAAGATAATGAGTATCCAAAACATGGTGTAGCACCAACAGATCCAGAAACAGTCGACTGAGAAGTAAAACATCGTGAATCCTAAGACCGAACCAACCAACGGTAGACTTGAACTTCTTCGATGAACCAGATCCTTTCTTCTCCTTAGATTACACCATCACCTCAGACTGACGAACCTAGCTTCACAATGTCGACCGGATTTTGTAGCTCTGCTCCGAAGGCGAGTGGAATGGGGATGGAGAAAAAGAGCAAGGACCAAGGGTATCTTATATAGGCGAACGGAGGTGGGGCACAGCACACCGGAAGCGGATGCGGCGGGGATGGGATACACAGGCGGTGCATGCTGTGGAGATAAGGTCGGAGACATAGTGCGCTTCCTGCGCAAGCAGCAGAGGGGGAAATAAAAGAGAGGAGAGGGGGAGGGGTCCGCTCGACGATGTAGGCGTGCGAGTGACCATGTTCACAAAAGAAGAAAAGAGGGAGGGGAAGGGAGGGTCCGGTACAGGGACGAGGCGTGAGAGGTCGAGAGCCGACCGTATGTCAGAGAAAAGCAAAAGCGCACAGTGCACAAAGACGGCGAGTGCGGCACGATGCCGCGGCCACGCGAAAACAGGGTGCTAAAGGCCCGATACAGACAACGTTTGCAGGGCACGCAGCGAAATGACCCAGCATGTGTAGCGCGGTCAACTAAAAACAGGGCTTGGGACATGACGTCCATTCAGGCTTTTACAATCACACCCGACTACCCTCGGATAACTTTCCTTACTACTCTTCTTTTTCTTTCCTTTACTCGACCACATCCGTCTTTCATGTAGATTGAGACCATGTCATACTTTCTTCCTCCAAAACCATGTTCTCTTGCTTTCTTTGAGAGAACACTAGTTTATCAACCCGTTGTGGATTTCCCGTTTGAACACCTAAACATTTCCAAGGAAATTATTTTTAAAACAAAAGGTACGGTGGTGTAACTTGGTAAAGGTACTTGGTTAACAACCTCGATACCAGCGCGTGCCGAGCAGCATCACATGTGGCAGCTGTTCCACAAGGAGCCCTCGGTGTCATCGCGGCACCATAAGCTTTTAACCAAGCAACTATTACCAACTAACACACCATGAAGGCAGTGGGGTCATAGACCATAGAATAAGGGGAGTATTGCAAGTGAAAATTCAAACAACAAGGGACAAGGAATTCAAATCCAACGGTGGATTTGATTTACAAAGATTCAAGTGTCCTATTGGAACATCCATAATTTGTCGATACAGTGTCCAAAATCATCCAATCATGGCTGATCTGCTGGTATCTGAATGGCAACTTCTCTTGTAACTCACTTAACATAGCCCTTGAAAACTTTAAGCACGGCTAACGGAACTTAAGTAGACGAACGCAATAAACATAGCGAAATAATTAAAATGCATGTTCCAACGATCTCATACGGGTACAACGCACAAGCATTTAGGCTCCCATTCACGACACAGCATTCGCCTATGGTCGGACGATCTCAACAACTACGGACGAAAACAACGGTGAGAGTACAATACCGGAGGACAGTGATGACAAATACTACTACTATAGGTACAACATCCCAAGGCAACTAATCTACATCTTCTCGTGGTAATGGCTGAGTGAGAGGAATCAAGGGTTCTACATCTGACACTTCCGACGGGGGATGTGCTGGTGGGTGGATAGGGATTCCTTCTAAAATCGGGGCATCCTGCCTTTCAGCAACCAGCATCCTCCGCTCAGCCCTGGTGACAAGATAGGCCACCCACAGCTGATGAACATGCTGGTCTTTAGCCTCCTTTAGAGCTTCCGACATAGCAGTCTCCCAGCTCTCAGCAGCTGCAGCACTAGCATGCGCTTCGGCGAGCTGCAACTGGAGCATCCGGTTCAAGACCTCAGCTTCCTCGGCGCGATGGAGATAGCTCCTCAGTTCCAAGGCTTGCCGGTCGTACTGCTCATCCAGAGCAAGCAAGTACGTGGTCAAGTACACCACGGTTGGACTGTCCTCTTGCGCATCTCGCCCTTGCAAAGCCTCCATGCGAGCCCTCCATGCCCGCCAATTCTTGTCCAAAGGTGGAAAGAATCTCATGGGGGTATGGGCAATGGGCTCCTCATAGATCTGGCAGAGGTACCGCAAGGCTTTGCGGGCCACAACCTGGTAGGTGTCGACGAAGCGAAACCCAGTTGCGGTCACACTCTAGGCTTCAGTGAGGTCGGGGAACTCTTCACTCTTCCTGATGTAGACGGTAACCTCACACCGCTCGGTGCCATGCTCCTCATACTCATGGCCCTCATACTCGGGACGATCTTTGACTCCGAGCTTTCGCAGGGTGGCATGCAGGATTCTAGGAAAACCCTCAACGTTCGGGCAGTAACTACTAACCAAGGATCCTACCATTGCTGGCGGTGGTGGTGAGGAAGGCTGAGCAAAAAGCTGGCTCAAAGGAAAAGCTAAGCGAGCTAAAGTGCACCAAGTGGTGATACCAATAGCTAAGCCAGGCTCTACTTATAAAGGCGGAGCATTCAGTGGTCCTGGTGTGGTCTACCAGGGTTCCCACGTGGGATCACTACGAATGAATCGACCAAATTCCACGCATTCAAGGCGAGCGATGTGCGATGCCATTACTGACTAGTACTACTGCAGGGCAAGGGTTCGACAAGAGCATAGAAAAGGGGTACGGGGAGACGTGGGTCACGACCGGCGTGAACCACGGCGAACGCGGAGCACGACGCCATAGTACAGACCTACTCTAGAATAGGAACGCGTCAGTCGTGCACAATACGTCACGCGTGACACCTATGGAGGACGTATCTGCAAGCAATACGAGCGCTATAATGCACAAATGGGATATGCATGGATGCACGTCCTATACGTCCTTTAACTATTGCCAACATATAGGGCAACCGTTCTTAGATTTTTGGCACATCGTTCTCTCCCTGTAGCTAGTCGATACTATCGGACTATGCTCGAGTCAGTGTACCTACAGAAACTTGATTAATCCTATCTAAGTCAGCAGAGTGCCATCTATCCTGGATACATAACCATGGTAATAGGGCTTACTTATATAACTTCACATACAAACGTCCTAACTTTTTGAAAAGAATTTGTTGTCAAATTTTAGTTTAGAAAAGGTTTTCGAAGCCTTATTTCCTCATTTGCGCTCTGATATCACCTGTAGCAGAACCGTCTAATCTAATGCCTCCTAAGAGTGCTCGTCTTCATTTAGATACTAAGCACTCAGGGGAGAACACTAAATTACTCGGTTTCGTCGGGCACACCCCAGGGGAGAACCCGAAAATCTATATTTTTGCCACCAGGAATCACAAATGAGA
This sequence comes from Miscanthus floridulus, assembly GCF_019320115.1. NCBI lineage: Eukaryota > Viridiplantae > Streptophyta > Magnoliopsida > Poales > Poaceae > Miscanthus > Miscanthus floridulus. The sequence continues at coordinate 70,845,613 of NC_089593.1, forward strand.
GAATAAAGCTTACATCATTCTTAACCATTTCTTACATCACTTTACATATACATCAGAGTATAACATTTATTATTATAACAGCGGAATGTAATCATATTATCAGAGTTATGAACAAATTAATATAACAGCGGAATATAAACATGTGATCAGAATTACAACGGAAATAAATAGCTAATCATGATATGATAAAGTATTGATATATAAACTATGACAACAGATTATGAAACTTTCATTTATAAAAGCATTTGGTGAGAGTTGTAAATAAAGACTACTATCGTAGCGTAAAGGAATCCTCGCTGAGCCCACCAGGAGGTACCCACACACAAAGTTAGCTCAAGCATTCACCTGTCACCTGCAACAGGGGGAATAAAACCCTGAGTACTCAATTGTACTCAGCAAGACTTACCCGATAGGAGAAAAGAAAAGACTCCAAGGATATGCAAGGCTATTTGGCTTATGGGTTTATTGCATTTGCAGAAAGCATTACTAAGCGTGCGTCCTTATATTCGATTTTTATTAACAGCCGCATTGGTTCATTAACTAACCATTCTATGTAAGCACCTATGCTACTTTCAAGCAGGTGGTAAGCAATCAGAATTCCTTTTTCCTTCTTCCATCTTCCATCTTTCATCTTCAGTTCTTACTACGATGCTAAACCGTAGACAAGCCGTACCGGATCTCCTGGCGATTCACGAATCAATGCCCCCAGCTAGGTACCCTGAAAACACACGCCCCGCTTGTACCCTAGGCACAAGCAGGGCCAACCCATCACTCTTCTATCCCGGGTGTCCAGGTCCCCGTCCAAACTGGGACTCCAAGCCCCCGCCCCTGAGTCTCGGACTCAGTACCGTGCAAGGACCTCCTCCACCCAAATAAAACCCTGACAGTCGGTCCAGAAAGAGCTGGATCCACGACAAGAGAGCAACAAGTCTTCCAAGCGCCCATACATAAGTATGTGCTCGGGATAATAAGTCTGTGACTTGCCTAGAATCTTATGCAACGATCGGTCCTTAACCGACCAGACAGGGAAAGCAGTGTAACCAAGCCATGCCCCGTGTCCACGGCGACACAACCTCTTACACCCACCAATACCAAACCATATCCCTGCCCGGTCACCATTTTTATATTTTCTAGTGATAATGATCCAATAATATTACTAGGAGCCTACTGTACAAATTTTAGATTCAACAATATTACTAATTTATCATGGAAATTCCTACAAATTTATATTTATAATATTAAGTACCTTAAATTAATTATATAGCTTCCAAGCATATTATCACACTATATGAACAAACTATACTAACAGGTAGATCGTGATTTTAGGAGACTAACAAAACTGGTTTCACCATTTTTAGATCCCTATGCTATTTTATATTTATTTTACAAGTTTACTTCCCAAACTAAATTACCAAGTGCTTTAGAAAAACAAAAGGGACCAGCTATCACCAAAACGGCCCACAGCAGGCGCGGGGACAGGGCGCGCGGCGAGCAGGCCAGCCCACAGGCGCGACTGATCGGCGGCCCAGGTGGCAACCAGCTACGCGCGGCCCAGCGCGGCGACACAAACCAGCCCAGCGTGGCGCGCAGGTGGCCCAGACGCGGCACGAGCGGCCCAAGCAAGTTGGCCCACGCGTGTTTATGCAAAAACGACCCTGCATTTCTAACAAATCCCGCCGAGGTACATTAGCACTATTCACTAAGGTCACGTATTTAGCATTAAGAACCCTGTATAATAATCCAGCTTGGATTTATACCCTTGCTCACCATGTCTCTCTCCCTTGCTCAGCTCGAAAGATCAAATCAGAGACAAACATGGACAGGGCAGCAGAGGCGTCTGGACATGAACAGTAACGAGCAGAGCAGTCAAAAACACGTCCAATCAACATGGAGCTCGTTTCAGCACTTGCTTTACGCAACTTATATATACCTCTCTCTCTCTCTATATATATATATAGCCATTCGGATAGCTACGAAATAGCTTGATTGACGAGATGGTCCTGTTCTGGATGGAGTAAACACAACTTGGCTGCATAACGACGGTCCCGCTGCCAACTGACCTTAGCTCGCATATATATATATATATATATATATATATATATATATATATAACGGTTTACTAATTTACACAAATTGTAACGTCTAGGCAGAGGAAAATTTCAACAAAGCTCGAATTTAAATTTGATTCAAACGTTATATATGCATATCGTTCTATTTATTAATGGATTTTATTTTATTTATAAAAGTTGTTTTTCTTGCTTAATCTAATAGAACAAACCGTTCGCTATTTATTTGCCAGGATTATCGTTCCACATTCCTAAATATTTTTACGCACTGAAATTTAACCTGGACGTTTATTTGAGTCCGCGAAACTACGTCACACAGGATTCGCTTATCGCCTCAAGTACGTTTTAAATCAAAACCCGAGAAAACTTGATTCGGAAATTTTTCTTAGGCCTAAATCGCAGTGCTAAACAAGATCGTAACACCAAGGGTGTTACAGGCGCTTTTGCAGGAGGACTCCTTCATGACCTGATCAACGACCAGTTCCGAGTCGCCGCGAACGTAGAGTCGCGTAGCACCGAGCTCAATGGCGATGCGTAGTCCATTGATAAGGGCCTCGTATTCCGCGGCGTTATTTGAAGCTGAAAAGTGGAGGCGGATGGCGTAGCGAAGCCTACTCCCATCTGGGGAGATCAGAACCACCCCAGCCCCCGAGCCGGGCGCCATTACGGACTCGTCGAAGTACATTGTCCAGTATTCGTGGGTGACGTCCGGGGTCGGGAGCTGGACCTCCATCCATTCGGTGACAAAATCCACGAGAGCTTGAGACTTAATAGTGGTGCGGGGGATATATCTGATGTCGTGGCACATGAGTTCGAGTGCCCACTTGGAGATTCGTCCCGCGGCGTCGCGGTTGCGGATGATGTCTCCGAGTGGGTATGATGTGACGACCGCGACTTCGTGATCAGTGAAGTAGTGTAGGAGCTTCCTAGTTTCCATTAGCACGACGTATAGGAGTTTCTGGACCTGGGGGTACCGGATCTTGGGGTCGGTAAGTACTTCTCCGACGAAGTATACGGATCGCTGTACCTTGAGCTGGTGTCCCGGCTCCTCCCTTTCGACGACCAGGGCGGCAGTCACGACATGGTTGCTCGCCATGATGTAAATAAGGAGGGGTTCTCCCTGCTCAGGAGCGATGAGGATTGGGGCTGACGTTAGGGACGTTTTGAGGCTTTCAAGGGCTTGCTGGGCCTCCTCAGTCCAGACGAAGGCATCCGTCTTTTTGAGGAGTTTGTAGAGTGTCATCCCCCATTCGCCGAGCTAGGAAATGAAGCGACTCAGGGCAGCCAGACAGCCGGTGAGCCTTTGTACACTCTTGACATTGCGTATGGGGCCCATCTTGGAGATGGACGTGATCTTTTCAGGGTTGGCCTCGATGCCGTGCTCGGACATGATGTATCCAAGCAGCTTTCCCTTCGGCTGCCCGAAAACGCATTTTTTGGGGTTCAGCCTGATGTTGAACCTTCGGTGGTTCACAAATGTCACGGTTAAGTTTACAATTAGGTCGCAAGCTCGGGCCATTTTGACCACTATGTCATCAACATAGACGGTGATTGTTGGCTTCGGCCACTCGGTTTGATCAGGCTGATCGAGCGGGTCGATTTGGTTGGCGAAGCATTGCTGCATGCACCTTTGGTTGGTGGCGCCAGCGTTCTTCAGGCCAAAAGGCATGGTCACGTAGCAGTACGAACCATATGGGGTGATGAACGAGGTTGCAAGCTGATCGGACTCTTTCATCACGATCTGGTGATAGCCTGAGTAGGCATCCAGAAAGGAGAGGATCTTGCAACCTGAGGTTGAGTCAACTATCTGGTCTATGCGTGGTAAAGGAAAGTGATCCTTTGGACACGCTTTGTTGAGTCCGGTATAATCGATGCACATTCTCCACTTTCCAGTCTTCTTTCTGACGAGGACGGGATTGGCGAGCCAGTCAGAGTGGAAAACCTCCTTGATGAATCCGGCCGCCAGGAGTTTGGTGATCTCTTCGCCTATGGCCCTGCGCCTCTCATCATCGAAGCGATGTAGGCGCTGCTTGGCGGGCCTTGAGCCCTGGATGAGGCGTAGCGCGTGCTCGGCGACCTCCCACGGTATCCCTGGCATGTCAGAGGGCTAGCATGCGAAGACATCGTGATTGTCGTGTAGGAAGTCGACGAGCTCGCGTTCCTATTTGGCTGGGAGGTGGGTCCCGATTCAAACCATTTTGTTTGGGTCGGCGGGGTCAACCCCCACCATCTTGGTTTCTTCGAGTGGGCGGAAGGCCGTCGAGGACGTTGGTTTGTTGCAGTCTGGGGCTACTGGGGCCGACGACTCCTCGAGCCGTGGGAGCTCGGATGAGTTGATGACCGCAGTGGCGAGCTCATAGTGCTCGCGGCCGCACGCGAAGGCGTGCGAAAAGGCGCTACCCACGGTGATGACGCCGTTTGGTCCCGGCATCTTCAGCTTGAGGTAGGTGTAGTTAGAGATTGCCATGAATCTTGCATAGCATGGCCGCCCCAAGATGGTGTGGTAGGACCCTGGAAAGTCCACCACCTCGAAGGTGAGGACCTCAGAGCAGAAGTTGGCCTGGCTGCCGAACGTGACGAGCAGATTGATCTGTCTGAGCTTGTATGCCTGTGCTCCTGGGATTACCCCATGGAAGAGGGAGCCCACTAGGTGGAGCTCCGACCAGGGGATGCGCATGGCATCGAGGGTGTCGATGTATAGGATGTTGAGGCCGCTGCCTCTGTCCATCAGCACCTTTGTAAGTAGCTTCTTGTGAATGATGGGGTCGACGATGAGCGGGTAGCGTCCCGGTCTTGCGACGTGAGAGGGATGGTCCCTCTGATTGTAGGTGATCGGTGATTCTGACCAACTGAGGAAGGAGGGGATGGACGACTCGGTGGCGCATGCTTCTCTATAGCAAACCTTGTGCTGTCGCTTGGACCAGACGGCGTCGAATCCACCGAAGATCATGATGCATTCGTCAGCATCGAGGAAATCGTCCCCATCCTTGCCTGTTGTACCTCCCTTCTTGGGTGCCGCCTCTTTGCCGTCTCCCTCCTTTGGCCCATCGGCCTGTCGGAGGAAACATTTGAGGAGCTCGCATTCCTTGTAGAGGTGTTTGACAGGGTAGGCGTGGTTGGTGCATGGACTGTCCATGAGTTTGTTGAAGTGGTCAGGCAGTCCCTATTGGGGCTGCTTGGTCGTGCGATCGGCCGCGGTGACCAGCACGGTGCTGCCCGACCGGCGTTGATCTTTTTTGTTTTTCTTGCCCCTCTATGTGGAGGGGCCTTCATCCAGGTCCGTGCACTTGGCTTTGGCCTTGTCCCGACCTCTGCTGAAGACCACTCCGACTGCCTCCTCACCAGAGGCATGGTTGGTGGCGACGTCAAGCAGGTCACGGGTGGTACGGGGTTTCAAGCAGCCAAGCTTGTGGATGAGGGACTCGTAGTTCGTCCCGGAGAGGAACGCGCTGATGACGTCTGCGTCGATGACATCAGGGAGGAGTTGCATCATTGGGAGAACCTACGGATGTAATCCCACAGGGATTCACTGGGCTCCTGCTGACAACTCTTGAGGTCCCAGGAGTTTCCCAGTCGGACGTACGTCCCCTAGAAATTCCCAACGAAGACCCTCTTGAGGTCCGCCCAGTCGCGGATGCTGTCGTAAGGAAGGAACTCGAGCCATGCCCGGACATGTTCCCCTACGCAAATGGGAAGATATTGAATGATGAAATAGTCATCATCCACTCCTCCGGCCCGACAGGCGAGCCGGAAGTCTTCGAGCCAAATGCCTGGTTTTGTCTCCCCAGTGTATTTGGTGATGTTGGTGGGAGGCCATAAACGCTGAGGGAACGGTGCTTTCCGGATACGCCGACCGAAGGCCCGTGGCCCTCAGGGCTGGGGCTCCGATCGGCCGGTCGGCGACCATGCCTGGGGCGCGTTTCACCGCTTCCCTCGATAGTTTGGCCAGGGTCCATGTCGCCCGCTAACATATGGTGGGTATTGTTACCATGTTGGGCCCGATGCTGGTTGCCGATGGTGCTACGAGCGTCCTGGTGCGGATCGGCCTGCTCATGTACCAGTGGTTGGTGCGAAGCAGGCGCCCGGTCGGACCGTGGTGCGACTGCCATACTCTGAGCCGGTCTTGATGGCTGTAGCGGCGAGCGAACAGAGCAATCCATCTGGCGCATCCCCGTTCCCCTGGCGGGGAGTGAGGGTGTGGGTCGGAGTCGCGACGCGGAGCTTTCCGCCTGTTGGACGGCGGCAACTTCTACTAGAACCCGGAGGTTCCGGTAGACTACCCGTCCTTGAGGGTCGATGGGCTCGGGAACACCGCGCAGAAGCATTGCCGCAACAGTGATATTTTGGCCAGCCCAGGTGAATTGTGGGACATCGTTCCCCTCGTTCACGATGTCACGTTGGACCTGACGGGCGCGACCCCGGGAGCCACCCGCCAGGCCGTGTGCATGGGGCGCAATGTGCTAGGGCGACTAAGCTGGAGCAAGCGGCTGCTGGTTCTACCACCGTTGTCGTAATTCCTCGGCGTGTGCTTACGCAGATGCGAGCGCCCCCGCATGTAGGTCCGGAGGGGTGTGCGAGGGCCCCCACATGCAGATGCGAGCCTTTGCCAAGTGCCCAATAAAGTGCACTCGGCAAAGAGATCTTTGCTGATAAACTGTTCTGTTTACTGAGCACCCTTTGCCGAGTGTAACACTCGGCAAAGGCTTTGCTGAGTGCTAATCTGACACTCGGCAAAGAAAAGTCGCCGTGACGGCGAGCGCCACCGTGACGGCGGCTTTACCGAGTGTGAAGGTCAAGCACTTGGCAAAGGTCGCCTCTTTACCGAGCGCCGTTGACTCAGACACTCGGCAAAGGTGGCCACTGTGCCGAGTGTCACCAGCAAGACACTCGGCAAATAGGCGACCTTTGCCGAGTGCCTGGGACGTGGCACTCGGCAAATCTGTGATGTTTGCCGAGTGCAATGGCCTTTGCACTCGGCAAAGCATGTTCCCAGGCATGTTCTCAGGTCATCACTTTGCCGAGTGTCATGGCCATTGCACTCGGCAAAGTGACTGAAAACAGCCTTTTTTATTTGTTTTTTACATTCCATCCAAACAAACAGAAGATATATATAACAAACATCACCAACATCATATATATATCATCAACAACATATATATATATCACCAACACCACATATATATCACAAACGTCACATGTCTCACAATATTTCACAAATAAGGTCACAAGTAATCCAAGTGCTCCATCATTTACAACCACAATTGCAAATAGAAGTACCATTAACAACTACAAGTATCATCACCTAGCTTACTCATCCCACCACCCACCATCTTTGTTCAATCACCTGCAATTAAAAAGAGTAAACCAATATGCATAGATAAACAAGAAGTACTTAGAAAGAGATGCAAAATAAACAAAACGTAATTACAAAATAACATAGTATTACATGTATTAGAAAAAATCTTCATGATCGGGATTAGCTGGATCATAAGTCTCATCATCACTATCAATCATGTTGAAATAATCAACACTATCCGAATAAGCAATGTTGCCATTGTCATTGTCTAAATGTAATCGCTCAAACATTTGTAAGTCCTTCACATTTTGCACCTCATCTCCAACGTCCTCTTCAATAACCGTTTCATTGTCTACTTCCATTCCAATCGCTTCGGTTAAGTCTATCTCAAACCTTCCTTCTAGACCCTCTTCTTGAAAGAACTCTCCGTCATATGTGTTTGGGTCTAAGTTGTAATCTTCATCATTTGGGACAGACACTTTACCGTGTGGCGATACCCTGTGCACAATATCCCAACCCTTAAGATGACTTTTGGTTTGACACGCATATGGGAGATAATAAACTTGCGTGGCCTGTTGGGCCACAATATAGACATCGCTCCTGGTAAGACGGAATCCTGTCGAATTTCAACTAGCCCATGATTAGAATATGTCCGTCTCGTTACTTCAGGATCAAACGAATTGCATTTGAATGTGACAGGATTAAAAGGTTTGGAACCATGAAACTTGAGTTCATATATTTCTTCAATTCTTCCATAATACTCGACCTCATCAACACTGGGCGTAAAAACTCCGGAACTTGTGGTTCTTTGATTGGGCCGACTCTGCTCATAGCTTGTTGTGCGAAAGCAATATCCATTCACGTCATAACTGGAAAATGATCTGACCCTATAGGCAAAGCCATCAGCAACCGGTCTCAACTCGACACGCGTAGACATATCCCTCTGGCCCTACAAGCTCAAGCAGGATACATCATTATATTATTCGCACGTACGAGTAACTTGGAATGTCAAACTAAGTACGAGCTAAATTGGACGATACCTTCCGTTTGAACCAAGAAATGAAATTAGGCATTCCATTTCCCGCACCCTGTCTAAGAAGGGTATCTACCTGCTGTGGGGTAGGATCCCTTGATTGACGCCAGAATTCATGAAGAAATTTCCTGTACTAACGAGAAACAAGGGGGTTGGATGCAGAATAGTGACGACGTATTTAACAAGTTCGTTGAGAACTTACTGCATGTACGGCACCACTTCGTCAATGTTGGTCAACACATATAGCATGATATGGTGCCACTCTTCATGATTCAAGGTCTTGGGGGTTGATGCACTTGCGCTTTTGAGTTTCCCTCAAAAAAGGCTGAGGTTCGATTCATTTTCGCCAACATTATAATGAGGGGGTGGATTATGCACACTACGGAGGTTGTCACCATACTATGTTGTTGTAAAGTTCGCCACCTCCTCCAGAATGTATGCCTCTACAATGCAAGCCTCAATTTTGCATTTATTTCTACATTTCTTTCGAAGAACCTTTAGACATCTCTCAATTGGATAGCACCAATGGCCCTGCATAGGCCCCCCATTCGTGCCTCATACGGGAGATGCAAAATCAAATGCTGCACCGGATTGAAGAAGCTGGGTGGAAAGATCTTCTCCACCTTATAGAGCAACACAGGTGCCATTCTTTCCAAGTTAGCAATCATGGTCCGAGATAACTCCTTGGCACAAAGCTGGAGAAAGAAATAGCTCAACTCTGCCAGCACTAGCCAGACATGCTCAGGGACATAGCCTTGAACCATCGTCGGAAGAAGCCGCTCAATCCATATGTGGTAGTCATGACTCTTCATCCCAAAGACTCGCATAGTTGATAAGTTCACTCCCCTCCTCAGATTAGCTGCACACCCATCAGGGAACATTAATGTCTAGATCTATTCTAGTACTTCTCTCCTTTGGGGCTTGCTCAAGACAAAATCAGCCTTAGGCCTTCTCCGTGTCTTGCCACAACTAGGAGGCTTCATATGTTGGTTTGGTCTATCGCATAACGTTGCCAGATCCACTCTAGCCTTAACGTTGTCCTTTGACTTGTCAGGAATGTCCATGATTGTTGCCCAAAGTGCCTCGGCGACATTCTTTTCAGTGTGCATTACATCAATGTTGTGTGGAAGGAGAAGGTCATCAAAATAGGGGAGCCGAGTCAAGCCCGACTTATGAGTCCACATATGTTGCTCTCCATATCCCACAAAACCACCTTCTGGATTGACCACGAGACCATCTATCTGTTCACGAACCGCGGAACCAGTCATTATCGGTGGTGCAGGGTCTATCACTACGACACCTTTCGTAAAATTCTTGATGTCTCGTTTGAATGCATGGTCAAGAGGGAGGAATTGTCGATGTTTGTCAAACGATGAATACTTGCCACCCTTCTGCAACCAAATGAACCTTAGACCTTCCTTGCATACTAGGCATGGGAACTTCCCATGAACACACCAGGCGTAGAATATCCCATATGCCAGGAAGTCATGCAGGGAGTAGTGGTACCAAACATGCATTTTGAAGTTTTTCTTTGTAGCTCAGTCGTATGTCCATACCCCTTCCTCCCAAGCACGGACCAATTCATCAATCACAGGCTCCATAAACACACCCATATTATTCCTCGGGTGTCCAGGAATTATCAATGACAAGAATATGTTATGTCGTTGAAAGCATACGCCGAGGGGGGAGATTGAGGGGGATAACGAACACGGGCCAACATGTCTATGGGGCAGCCATCATTCCATAAGGATTGAACCCATCTGTTGCCAGCACAACACGTACATTACGAGCCTCTTTAGCTTTCTCATGATGAATGCCATCAAAGTGGGTCCATGCTTCACCATCGAATGCATGTACCATCCTGTCAGGATTGTATTGTTTGCCATTTTTATGCCATGTCATCTATTTCATGGATTCCTCGGTTATGTATAGCCGTTGGATCCTCGGTATGAACGGAAGGTGTCGTAGGATTGTCATGGGAATGTCAAGCTGCCTCTTCTGGCCATCACCAGAATCTACCTCCAGGAACCTAGAGGATTTACACTTTGGACAGTACTTTGCTTCCACGTATTCTTTCCTAAATAGGACGCACCCCTTCGGGCAAGCATGTATCTGCTCATACGACATCTTAAGTGCACGAAGGAGTTTCTGTGACTCGTGCATGCTCTTTGGCAGAAGGTGACCCTCCAGAAGCAGACTGCCAATAACTATCAACAAACCATCGAAGGCGTCTTGATTCAGGCTATACTAGGACTTTAACGCCATTATGCGTCCAATGGCATCCAGTTGAGAAACCTTTGTCTGGCTGTGAAGCGGTTTCTGTGCCACGACAAACATGTTGTAGAACGCCTTTGCGGTTGCCTCTGGCTCCTCCTCCGTACGTCCTTTAGCGAACTGTGCCTCATGATAGTCATTTAACATGTCTACTACCTCGACATCAGCATCATAATCCTCGACGCGTGGTCTCACCACCTCCTCTCTCATACGATCGGCTTCACCATGGTAGACCCACCGGGTATAGTCTACCGTAAATCTATTCTTCCAAAGATGTTCCCCCATGACCTTCTTCGTTTGTCTTTTCCTGTTTGCACATTTGCTACAGGGACAACAAATTTTACTCGCTCCTTTAGCAGCCACGCCAAATGCCCGTTCCAAGAAAGCATCGGTCTTGTTGATCCATTCATTGGTGACCTGACCCTGACTTGCGTGGCCCGTGTACATCCACTCACTGTCCTCCATCCTCTAACATATATAGCGGCGAGTAATATAAACATCAATTGCATCTACACGATGTTCCTACTATCTAATAGGTGAGGATAAGTCCTAATCCCATGCCAGGATCTGTAGATGAAGTTAGTTTCCATGCTCTACTCCTATCCGAGACAAAATTTCGGCAGCACCTCCCCGCTATTCTCTAAATACATGTCCTGCCAGGGAGAGTGTGTATCCAGAGAAAACAGGGAGATGATGCCGAAACTCTGTCTCAGATCAGAGTAGACCATGGAAACTAACACCACCTACGCATCCGCGGGCTGTCCAAAAAATATGGATAATTCAAAATAGATACGGTTTTAGATATGGAAATATCTGCATATTTCCAACCATATCTCTTTCGAATGGGAGACGCCTAACTGGGTTATGTGATCTACGACCATGATACGGAAAGAGGGGTTATACCTAGGGTAGCGGTGGAGTCAGGCTAGCGGGGCCGTGGTGGGTCGGTGCAGTGGCAAGGCGACACGGTGCAGGCAGACCCGCAGCAGTGAGGAAGGCGATCGCAGTCACCGAGGTACTCCGGCTCCACTCCGACGGGCTCTTCTCTACAAAAAAAAAGAAACATAAAACTGTCAATACAAAATTTCGGTAGCACCTCCCCTGCACGGTGAGGTTTCCAAAACCTACAAGAAAACCAACGGCACGATGGCCGACATGCACATATATATGAACGACACGATGGCCGACATGCACAAGATTATATAAGGAACACCTAGCAACGTAATCAGGATAAGCAAGGATCAGGGATTACAAATTCAGGATCTGTATCCCATTACTAATATATGTACACGAAGGAACACCTAGCAATGTAACAAATGCTACTAAAATCTTGAAAAGAGTGAGGTAGTGTCTAATATTTCTCCAACACATATAAGCAAGAATGTATGAGTTAGTTTAGTGACCTAAATTACAAAACCTAACCAAGACATCTTAATCTATTCATGCATCCACATCCATCAGGCGGAGACGGCATAGGGGCTCACCACTGCAGAATGACGAAGCACAACATGACGAGCAAGGTGACCATTCAGCTCGGAGGGCGCTGCGAGGGAGCGCCGCTGCTGTAGGACCGCGCCGCCACGACCAAGATGCCCGGATGCGGGTCACCGCTGTTGCGGGGCCACGCCGCGCCCCGGCGCCGTTGCTGCGGCGCCGCTGTAGGAGCGCGCGAGGGCGAAGGCGCCGTTGCTTCGGCGGCCTCCTTCTTCCTCCTCCTCCTTCTCTTCCTCCTTCTTCCTCCTCTCCTCCTCTCCTCCTCCTCCTCTCTTTCTCCTCCTCCTCCGGCGGCGCGGGCGCAGGCGGGGGCGGCGGCGGTGCTGGCGTGGTTTGCCTGCGTGCGTGTGTGCGGTGTGTGTGGGCCGGCTAGACCAGCGGGGTTAAATCCCCCCGCAAACTTTTTTTAATTTTTTTAATTCTCTACCGAGTGCCACCTGGCCTGGCGCTCGGCAAAGAGGGTTTTGTAAAAAAAAATCTTTGCCGAGTGCCCCCTATCTGGCACTCGGCAAAATATTTTTAAATTCTTTGCCGAGTGCCACCCGGCCTAACACTCGGCAAAGAGGGGGTTTTAATTTTTTTAAAAAATTCTTTGCCGAGTGCCATATGTCCTGGCACTCGGCAAAGAGGCTCCTTTGCCGATTGCCAAACTCAGACACTCGGCAAACCATATTTTTTCACTTTTGACATCTAAACTTTTTCTGCAGTCCTCATACAATACCTGGTACTCCATGTTCTAATGTGGCATATTTCTCAGATTTTTTCTATATTTCTTTAATTTATTTCATTTAATTGAATTTTCTTGGATAATTCAAATTATAACCGCTAGTCATTCGAATAATGAAAAAATGAATGGAAAAATGATATTCATGTTATTTAGTATAATGTGAGGCCGTATCCAGGAACAGACCACCAATTTCGAACATCTTGTTCACGAAACATGACCACGAAGTTGCGGTCGAGTTGTTTTTAAATTCTATAAAAAGCAAACGAAGTCCGAAAATCATGAAACTTGTCAAGATGTCATGATATCATATGTGGAGGCTGTGATAAAAATTTGAGGAGGTTTCACGCTAGTTGTCACGTACGATGCTTGCCACCTCGTCGACCTCTTCACGAAATCATGAAACTTCTTTGGAGATTCTTTGGTTTGTAAGCATCGTACGTGACAACTTGCGCGAAACCTCCTCAAATTTTTATCACAGCCTCCACATATGATATCATGACATCTTGAAAAGTTTCATGGTTTTCAGACTTCGTCTGTTTTTATAGAATTTAAAATCAACTAGACCGCAAGTTCGTGGTCATATTTCGTGAACAAGATGTTTGAAATTGGTGGTCTGTTCCTGGATACGGCTTCACATTATACTAAATAACATGAATATCATTTTTCCATTTATTTTTTTCATTATTCAAATGACTAGCAGTTATAATTTGAATTATCCAAGAAAATTCAATTAAATGAAATAAATTAAAGAAATATAGAAAACGTCCAAAAAATGTGCCACATTGGAATATGGAGTACCAGGTATTATATGAGGACAACAGAAAAAGTTTGGAGGTCAAAAGTAAAAAAAAATATATTTTGCCGAGTGTCAAAAAATGACACTCGGCAAATCACCACTTTGCCGAGTGTCAGCAGAAGACACTCGGCAAAGGGTTAATGACGGCTGCCCTTTGCCGAGTGTTCCGGTTTGTCGAGTGCCCGACACTCGGCATACCTGGTCTTTGCCGAGTGTTATTGTTTGCCGATTGTTCGGCGCTCGGCAAACCACCTCTTTGCCGAGTGCCATTTATTTGCCGAGTGCTTTCTCTATGGCACTCGGCAAATAGCCTCTTTGCCGAGCGCCCGATAAAAAACACTCGGTAAAGGCTGGGACACTCGGCAAAAAAGCCGTCTCCGGTAGTGAATCAAGCACATTCGCCATCAGGGAAGCGCCCCAGAACTGACGATGATCCTAAAAAGACCAAACTAAATGTTTGGCAACACTTCACCATGATATATATCAGGGTTCGTCAAGAGATCAGGTCAAAAAAAAAAGATGGTAAGAAGTTGGTATATGCGGTATGCAAGTATTGTGACAAGGTGTTCAACGCTGACTCCAAACAAGGCACGTCTCACCACGGTAGGCACGTGGAATTGTGTCTGGGCAAGCACTCGCAGCCAAGCTCAAGCAAGAGTTGCAGCCACGATATACCCGAAGGGTGCGGGAACTCCGACGGCTGTGGGAGTGGGATGCTCTGTGTTTGAGCAATTTGGATGAACGTTTTGTTTTCATTATATATTTTGCTGTTATATGAACTATATGGTATGATGATGAACTAGGTGTTATCATGATAAACTAGCTAGATATGTATATACAGTTTGAATTTAAATTTTAAGATTATCTATTTGAAATATTGTTAAATTGTGTGCCATTGAAGCATAGTATTTTGAATTATCATGATTTGTAAAAGGTGTTAGAATAGAATGACATATTGTGTGCCATTTGAAGCATAGTATTTTGAATTAAGTATCTGTTTGACATCGTGAATTATTTATGTTTCTCGTAACAATCGGTACAACCAGAGCCAAACAGGATAGCAATAAGATGATTCTGCCTCATAACAATTCTCGATCGCTGTCTAGGAGCGTGGAACGGAAAACATGGTTTTGCAGTGATTCAGTTCTACCTCCACATGTCATTTTTTTCTGGATAATCTTTTTTTTAAGTGCAACAAGTTAAATATATATTGTATTTAAGTTACTCTTCACCTACACCAAAAGGTTCAAATATTAATACAAATCGTTTGTAGTTCGGATACCGATTCGTATTCTAGTATCCATTAAGTTTGTGATCTATAAGTATCCATCTAATGTCTTTTGAAAAATAACTTATATAATGAGAGATGCAATATAACTATGCTAAAATCTTTGTATGTAAATAACAACAAAAATATATTGTCAGCCATATTAACTATATATTAAAAATCAATAATTATTAATTATATGTGCATCATTAGTATTTAACGTAAAACATGAGATTTTAATTATTCATATGCACAACATTTAGACAGCTTCAACTTTTAAAACTGAGTATCAACTATTAAAAAACTATCTTATATGTAATTGGTCATATTGTTGAAATAACATAATCAACAATATTAGTTTAATGTCGTTAGTTATATGAAATTATTTAAAATTTTCTTTATATATCATTATTAAAATTCTGTTTCATATTATTAGTCATTGTTAATCAGGTTGGGAAGTTGTCGATTATATAAATTAATAACAAAAAAAATCAAAACTTGGTACAACAGGAAAAATAGCAACAATGGTAGCAACAACTACTAAGAGCATCTCCAGGAGTTTATTATATTTTACTTGCTAAACCAATAGATTTATCAAGTTAATAGAAGAAATAACAACCTTAAATTTTATCCTTCGCCAATAGTCCCCTATAATAGCTTTCGAAATGATTTTTAATTGGGAGTCCCAAACTATTTCTAACCAACCAAACCTCTTTAATAGTTTTTTTTGTCTATTATCGCTTTCTCATCGGGTATTCTTTATTTTCTTAATTTACTTATGCGTCCAATTTACTATGATCTCCCAATAATATCGTCGGACGGGGAGCGGATACGGAGTTCCTCTCGAGTGCAGAAACTTAGAGCATCTCTAGGAGTTTTGTGAAACAACTCCATGTTTTGATATTTTAGTAAAAAAGACAAAAGTGCCCTCCAATAGTTTGCTAAAAGAGCTCCTTGTAAAAATAAAAAATTGCTAAATATCTTTTTCAACTCGTTAGTTTCCGCAGTCGAGAGGAACTCTGTATCCGCTCCCCATCCGACATTTTTATTAGGAGATCAGAGTAAATTGGACGCATGCGTAAATTAAGAAAATAAATGATTTTAGATGAGAAAGTGGTAAGAGATAAAAAAGACTATTAAAAAGGTTTTGATTAGTTAGAAATAGTTTGGTATGCTTAATGCAAAATAGTTTAGAAAGTGTGGTAGAACCGCTCGAAATAACGCACTTACGGAGGCGCTTGTCTACTACTAGACACTAAGCACCCTGAGAGAGAGCTACATCAGGCAGATTTCGTCGAGCACACCCTAAGGGAGAGCCTGAATAATCCACTTTTTTCCACAGGATCCAATAATGAGAACAAGTTTATATTACATAGTCCATTTCATACATTCAGAGTTCTTAGAAATTGCATTATTACATTACCAATTCAGAGTGCAGAAATTAAACAGCGAAATAAAAATAAACATCTATCGATAATATACAAGGATCCATCTGTGCCCACCAGAAGAATCCTTCACACATCGGCTACTCCTCAAGCTGCACCTGCAACAGGGGTAAATAAACCCTGAGTACACAATGTACTCGCAAGACTTATCTAACTAGTGGGAATAATTTCCTGACTCCAAGGGATATGATAAGTTTTATGGTTTGCTGGGTTTTCTTTTTTGCAGAAAGCAATACTAATAGTGAATCTTTATTTATGTTATTATTAGCAGTCATGATTAATTCATTATCCAGCCATTCTATGTAAGCACCTATTCTACTTTCAAGCAAGAGTTGAGCAAACCGTTTCATTTTATCACCTTTTATCTTTCAGTTCTTACTACGGTGCTAGACTATAGATAAGCCATACTGAATCACCGGTGATTCATGAATCAATGTGCCCAGCTAGGTACCCCAAAACACACGCCCCACTTGTACCCCAGACATAAGCAGGACCTGCCCATCACTCTCCTGTCACGGGGTCCAGGTTCCCGTCCCAACTTGGACTTCAAGCCCCCGCTCCTAAGTCCCGGACTCAGTGTAGTGCTTAGACCTCCACCATCCCCGCCTCCAATCAGTCAGTCTAGAAAGAGCCAGAACCCACGACAAGAGAGCAACAAGCCTTCCCTACGCTCACACCCAAGTATGTGCTCGGGATAATAAGTCTATGACTTACCTAGAACCCAATGCAATGGCCGGTCCTTAACCGACGCAGATAGGGAAAAAGTGTAACCAAGATATGCCCTATTAGCCACAGGACACAACCTCTTACATCCACCAATACTCATACCATATCCCTGCCCGGTCTCTATTTTTCTTTTCCACCATTTTATCATGAGTGATCATAATAATCACAAATTGCCAGTAACGGCAGGTTACTCATGCTACCGAAATCCTGAGCATAGCAGCTACTCGACCTATACTAGTAGGACTCATAGGTAAGTTTATCTATGCATGTAGTTTCTATAAAATGCCTGTAACATAAATGCATATCACACACATATATATATTCAATGATCATTCAAAAATAGGGGTTATGCACTACGGCTTGCCTAGGGCAGGCGTGGTGTCTACAAAGTCAGCAATTGACGGCTCCGGGGCTCCCTCCTGTATGAGAATCTCCACCTCATACTCCTCAATGATCTCCTCATACTCATGTTCTACTATAGGCACGAACTCTACCAATTCGTTATCTACATGCATGAAATGATGATGCAACACTTAGTAATATGACAACAATAACTCTTAAAATAAAATACATCTATCAAGCTACTAAGCTAGCTCTACTGACTAAGATGCTAAGTTACCTATTATTCCACTGACAGGTATGAAACATTGCATGCATTATCTTAGCAACTAAAGGCATCCCTATTCTTAATATCGATTTACTCTATATATGATAAAACAAGGAGTACTAGCAACTCTATTTATCAACCTACTCTAGGGCTACAAAAATTACAGTGAGCACATAATAATCTAATGAACCTACTGTAAAAATTTCATGGCTAATGCTATCACCAATTTGTCACAAAAATTCCTACAAATATTAAGCTAGATAATACTAAGCTTTCCTAAATGAATTAATGAATCTATCATTATCATAGGTAACTGTAAACTAACTACACAAACAGATAGATAACATTTTTTTGAACTTAACAAATTTTGTTTCACTATTTTTGGACACCTACAGAATTTACTATAATTTTCTAAAGATCAACTCAAAGCTAAATTGAATAAACTTTTACTAATTCCCTGGAAACAGAAAACTGAATTCAACTCGCGCGGCCCGCGAGCGAGCGGCACGGCCCACACCCACGCATTGCCCACACGCACGGGCGATCCACTAACGTTGCTCACATGGGCGTGGCCCAACGGTTGGGCCACGCCCGCGTGGGCCACGTTAGTGGATCGTGCGTGTGCGCGTGTGATGCGCAGGAGTGGGCCCCACGATGGGGAGGCCCCTGCCCGCTAATCTTTTTGCAAAAAATTCCCTCGAGCTACCGATGATTCACCTCAAGGTTCATAGAACTATTCCTACCACTAGCATTTTATAGAAAAGCCCTTGGAACAATCTATCTTTACCACGGCCAGGTACTCGGGAACTCGCGCGCGCACCGGCACGATGACGACGGCACTAGGCGGCCACGTCGGCCAACCAGGACCCGCTCCAACCAAGCTAGCGAGCCGAACTGCACTTACGACCTTAGAGCCTACCCAAGCCTAAGCTACAGGGGTGATGGAGCTCACGACAACGGTGGCCACAGCGCATGGCCACGCGCGACGGCGGCACGACCACGCCGGCCACCCTAAGCCACTGTAGTGAGAGATAGCTAACCCTAAAGCACCACTAGCATACCCAGGTGGCTGCTGTGGAGAAGGTTTGGCCGGGGACGGACTGGGTGCGTCCGACCACACGCGCACATCAAGCTCCATCGTGCCAGCGGCGCCGAGAAGGCAGTGGCGGTGAAAGTCGGGTGCACACGGGGTGGAGGGGATCAAGGCGAAGACACAGTGCCATAGCAATTGGATAGAGGTGGACAATGCGAGGCTAATTGGGTGAGTGCCGTCGTTCGGCCTTAAGGTGGCCGACGGTGGAGATAACTCCAAATTGGAGCTCAACACGGTACGTCTACAGCAGTGGACGGGCTTGGCGCGTAGCTAGATTCCCAATTGAGCTTCTGGCGTGCGCAATTACTTGGATTGGACCGGCACTGTGAGTTGGCCATGGCATGGCTCGATGACGCTGGCGCGATGCCATTTATGGGCATGGCGGTTGGCGAGCGTGGCGTGGCGTTTGCCACTAAATAGAAAGAGGACAAAGACACCATGGGGAACGGCTGCACGTGTGGGTAGAGCAAGGCGGCAGAGGCAGAGGCACAACGAGCAGCGGGCACTGTGTTGCCTCGGTGGGACACGGACACCAAGAAGAGCAGTGGCACATGGGGGTGCCTCGCGCCTGCGCATAGTGCGCCCGACGTGACGACGCAGCGCAGAGGAACGTGCACGTGCTATGGCGCGACAGTGATAGCACAAGGTAGCATGGTGATGGGATGGCGGCGGGCCGTGGCACGACAGTGACAGCATGAGGCAGGCGCCCAGGCGATAGCGGACTGGCCAGAGCAACTAGCCCATGGCGGCAATGGCAAGGACACTGTGGGGTAGAGCGGCCAGGCCAGCGGGGTGGTGCGTGTGCATGCGTGCGCGCGTGCGTCGGGCGACCGACACTGCGACGCTGAGTACCAAGGCACGGTGACCGCGTCCACGCGATAAAACCGTTCAGGAACGTTGTGCGCATGATTTTTAAAGCGTTCGAAAAACCCTAAAATATCGATCTAATCGCCAAACCACCTATGCAATTCTTAAGAGGGCATATTAAGCTACTAAAATAATCCCTAATACCCCGTTACTCCTTAACCCGATTACCCTACAAAAATTGCCAAACTCTACCTTGTCAAACCATTTTCTGACTTAAGAAATTTGACTAAGTCTTGATCAGATTCGCGTCAAATTTGATTTCCAAGCTATTAGATACGCTAGGTAGTGAACTCATTTTTCGACCACAGGTATTTCATCGCCATCTACAAAGTTTGCACTTCAACTTTATTTAAGTAGCACATATAAGTTCTATAACATTTTTGCTTAATAAAAATTGGTTTAAAACCCTAAATGATATAACATGACATTGAAATGTAACTTTCGTTTCGTGTTTCCGTTGATCGTTTCGAGTTACGAAAATCAATCTACACACTATATCACATGCATTAACACATAACCATGATGCTCATGATATGTTTTAGCAAAAGATTTATAGTGTAGCACCGAGGGTGTTAGAAATCTACCCCCTAAAACAAAATCTTGTCCCGAGATTTCATGTGTCTAGTGTGGGAAAAGAGATAAGAATTACAATTCAATGTAGACAACTACCTCGGTGAACCAGGAAGAAGATGGGGGTAATGCTTCAAGATATAGCTCTCTTGTTCCCATGTGGCTTCATCCTCCGAGTGGTTTTGCCACTGAACTTTGTAGAACTTCACCACATTATTTCTAGTCACTCTTACCTTTTCGTCCAAGATCTTGACGTGATGCTCAATATACGCCAAGTCAGGCTAGAGGGGAAGTCCTTCAATTTCCATAGCTTCATTAGGGACCCGCAAACACTTCTTCAACTAAGATACATAGAACACATCATGTACCACCGATAAAATATCAAGAAGTTGGAGACGATAAGCAACTAGGCCACACTGCTCTAAAACCTTGTAAGGACCCACATATCGAGGGGCTATCTTGCCACGGACACCAAATTGATGCACCCCTCTCATAGGAGACACTTTGAGGTACACATGATCCCAAACTGCAAACTGCAAAGGCCTTCTTCGCTTGTCCGCATAAGCTTTCTATCGGCTCTGAGCTGCCTTCGAATGACTCTGAATAACACTGACTTGCTCTCGAGCTTCTTTGATGAAATCAGGTCTAAAATATCCATGGTCTCCCACTTCAACCTAGTTAAGTGGTGTCCTACATTTCTTTCCATACAGAGCTTCAAATGGTGCCATACGAATGCTTTCTTGATAGCTATTGTTATAAGAAAACTCAGCTAAGTTATGCATTCGTTCCACTTCTCACGAAAAGAAATGGCACAAGCTCTCAACATGTCCTCAAGTACTTGATTTACCCTTTCTGTTTGGCCGTCAGTTTGTGGATGATACGCTGAACTTCTGAGGAGACTAGTACCAAGATATTGCTGAAGTTGCTCCAAAAAACGGGAGACAAAGACTGACCCTCTATCAGAGATGATAGTAAGAGGAACTCCATGTAGGGTCACAATCCGATCAAAATACAGCTTGGCATACCTTCTAGCTAAATATTTGGAATCCACTAGGAGAAAATGAGCTGACTTGGTAAGGCGATCCACAATGACCCAAATAGAGTTATAGCCCTTGGATGTGCGGGGTAAACCCACAATGAAATCTATGGAAATATCTTCCCATTTCCAAACAGGAATGGGCAAAGGCTGCAAATATCCTAGGGTACACATGCGGTCTGCCTTAACTCTCCCACAAGTGTCGCACTCCGTGACGTACTTGGTGATATCCTGCCTCATATTGGACCACCAATACAAGTGGCGCAAATCATGGTACATCTTGTTACTGCCAGGATGAATAGACAATTTGGAATGGTGAGCTTCATTCAAAATCTTCCTTCTAATCTCCTCATTTGATGGAACCACCAATCTGTTTTTGTACCTTACTACCCCTTGGTCATCAACACTAACACTAGTAGAGAACAGACCTTTCATCCGAGGCTAAAATGGGCTCTAGTCCCGGCATTTTTTACGCCCGGGACTAGAGAGACCTTTAGTCCCGGTTGGTGCCTCCAACCGGGACAAAAGGTCCCTGCCCAACGGCTACTGCGCTCGGCACAGTGGCAGGGGACCTTTAGTCCCGGTTGGAGACACCAACCGGGACTAAAGGTAGACCTTTACTCCCGGTTGGAGCCACCAACCGGGACTAAAAGTCCTCAACCTTTAGTCCCGGTTGGTAACACCAACCGGGATTAAAGGTAGACCCTTTAGTCCCGGTTGGTAACACCAACCCGGACTAAAGGACCCTTTAGTCCCGGTTGGAGCCACCAACCAGGACTAAAGGTTCCCCGATGTGTTAGTTCAAAAGGGAAGCATTCCATCCATTGTCAGATGTGTTGTGTAGGTGGGGTAGTAAGCTACGCGCAAGACAATGCATGAGGTCTTGGGTTCGAATCTCACGGGATGCAGCGGTGGGAGGTATTATTTTTTTAAAGCTGGGAGGACCTTTAGTCCCGGTTGGTGTTACCCACCGGGACTAAAGGTCCCCCTTTAGTCCCGGTTCGTGACCTGGGACTAAAGGACCCCCCTTTAGTCCCGGATGCTTACTTCCGGGTGGGGAACTGGGACTAGAGGGGGTTCCCCACCGGGAGTAAAGCCCGTCTCTGTATTAGTGTAAACTGAGGACCACGCCCTTCGACAATTAATTTCTTGATGTGAGGAATTTCTAAAGTGTCTTACCTTTGCTCCATGATAATCTGCTTAAGTAAATCTGAGACTAGGCAATGTGAGCTAGCACCTCAGCATTGTTGAGAGACAAAGGTGCTTCTTCAACCTAATATGACTTCCAGCTCAAAGCATCAGCTACCACATTAACCTTTCCGGGGTGGTAATGTACCTCCAAGTTATAATCCTTGATCAATTCCAACCATCTCCTTTGCCTCATATTTAACTTAGACTGAGTAAAAATATATTTGAGGCTCTTGTGATCTGTAAAAATATCAACCTTGTTTCTCAACAAATAATGCCTCCAAATTTTTTGAGCATGCACCACAGCAGCCAGCTCTAAATCATGGGTGGGATAATTCACCTCATGCTTTTTCCGCTAGTGTGAAGCATAAGCTATCACACGCCCATCCTGCATAAGCACACATCCCAACCCCGTCTTTGAGGCATCATAATATACATCAAAAGGTCTATCAATATCTGGTTGGGCGAGACCAGGAGCAGTGGTAAGAAATTTCTTCAAAGATTGGAAGGCTTCTTCACAAGCCGAGCTCCAAACAAACTTGGCCTCTTTCCGGAGCAGCTTGGTCATCGGCTAGGCTATCTTGGAGAAGTCAGGAATGAAGCGCTGATAGTATCTAGAAAGACCAAGGAACTGACGAATCTAGTGCACTGGCTTGGGAGACTTCTAATTTAGCACATCTTGCACCTTGCTTGGATCTACAGATATACCTTCAGGTGTCAGAACATGTCCCAAAAACTATACTCGATCTAGCCAAAATTCACACTTGCTGAATTTGGCATACAACTTGTGTTCCCTCAATCGAGTTAGTACTATCCGAAGGTATTGGGCATGCTCTTCCTTGTTCTTGGAATATATCAAGATATCATCAATAAATACCACCACAAACTTGTCCAACTCCAGCATAAAGACTGAGTTTATGAGATACATGAAGAATGCAGGAGCGTTGGTGAGACCAAAAGATATGACTAGGTATTCATACAGCCCATACCTAGTAGAAAAAGCTATCTTTGGTATATCTTGTGGTCTAATCTTGATTTGATGATAGCCTGAACGAAGATCAATTTTGGAGAACACCTTGGCACCAGCTAGTTGATGGAACAAAGTATCAATACGAGGTAAATGTGTCGGTGTTTCGAGGGGAGAGATTGGATGGCGGCGTGCGACCGCACCAACTCCCCTCTCACAGCGATGATGAAATCCAGGCTCCTGAAACGCACGTGTGCGCCCGGGACCCAGCTGATGTCGTGGTTAGCCATCCATGGCCTGGTTCGGAACGCGCAAAGGCCCCTACCTGGCGCGCCAACTGTCGGTGTTTCGAACAAACACCGGTGAGTGAATTTGTGATTGATGCGCGTTAGGCTCGGATGGTGCACCGAAGGACACAAGGTTTAGACTGGTTCGGGCCGAATGTCCCTACGTCTAGTTTGTTGCTGCTCATGTTATCAGTACCGGAAATGGTTCGTAGTAGGGGGTACAAACGGTTGGGAGAGGGAGAGATCCTAAGTCCCTGATGGAGTGGATGAAAGGATGCCAAGAGCTCTGTTGGAGCCTGGCTGTGAAGGTGTGTGTGTGTGTTTTTAGAGTCGATCCCCCCTTAGTGGGGAGCCCTACCCTCCCTTTTATAGGCCAAGGGGGAGCAGGGTTTACAGATAAAGGAAAAGAACACTTAGGGCGTAGAAGGTCCTTCGAGGGACCCGGGCCTTCCTTCTTCCCCACGCCTGACCTACCTATCATGGCAGGCCATGTCAGGAGTGAGGTGACTGTAGATCATCGTGGGCCACGCCATGGCCACTATTTGGCAAGTGGGTACGTCCCATCCCGCCCCTGCGGGCGGCGTGTCAGATAGGATTCGCCGAGCCCCGATCCCGTGGGGGTCGGACGGCGTGGTGACTGTTGGTTTGTCCTTGGAACGTAGCGGTTGTCATATGTTCGTGTCGGTTTCTTCGTCCAGAGGCAGAGGGTGGCGCCTACAATACTGTAGGACGAAGAGCAGGAGCCCGCAATACTGTTTGGGCTCTGCCACGCCTAGAGAGGTCAAGCGCTTGGCCCTGTCACATCCTGACGGTACTTCCCTGCAGGGGCGCAGGGCATGGCATCTGTCGCTGTGGTTGACCCGAACGTCTTGTCTTACCCTGTAGTCGTCATCATGAGGATGCATGGCACGTTTCGTCAGGTGAGATGGAATCAGCCTCCGGATATCGGTTAAGACGAGGTCCGTCAGTGGTCGTTGGATGAGGTAAAACCTAGCTTTTACCGTCGGGTGAAGAGGAGTCGTCCCCCGGCCGTCGGGCGAAGCGGAGGTGTCCCCCGGCTGTCGGGCGGGGCCGAGCCCAGCCCTCGAGGGTCGGGCAAGGCGGAGTGTATCCCTTAGGGGTCGGGTGAGTTGTTATCCAGTCATCGGGCAAGGCGGAGTTGCCCTCCAGTCGTCGGGCGAGGTAGAGCGGACCCATGGGCGCTCAGGCGAGGCGGAACAAAATTCCTGTTTGCTCGGGCAAGAGATGCAGCCGCGCTCTTAGGGGATCTTACCGTCTGATGGTTTACTGATTCCTCCTCTTTGGGGTACCCCGGTGTTAGGTCCCCGACAGTAGTCCCCGAGCCCTCGGGTGATTTGGGTTGAATCGCCCGGGGGGTTTCTTCGATCTCGTCGGAGTTGACTTTCCAGAGGGTGCGCGCGAGCGCACCCGGTGGGTGTAGTCCCCAAGCCCTCGGGTGATTTGGGTTGAATCGCTCGGGGGGTTTCTTCGATCTCGTCGGAGTTAACTTTCCAGAGGGTGCACGCGAGCGCACCCGGTGGGTGTAGTCCCCGAGCCCTCGGGTGATTCGAGTAGAATCGCCTGGGGGGTTTCTTCGATCTCGTCGGAGTTAACTTTCTAGAGGGTGCGCGCGAGCGCACCCGGTGGGTGTAGTCCCCGAGCCCTCGGGTGATTCGAGTAGAATCGTCGGGGGGTTGTGATGGGCCCTCCGCGGGTAAGACCGTGAGATTTGGGTTTACTTGTTGGCCGGATATTTATTCAGGGCTGTCCTAACTGGGGCTTGACCGTGAATCGAGGCCCCAGTAATGCTTGTGCCCTTGATTTTGGGTCGTTTGCGGACCCGTCCTCAGTTGGGCCGGCCGCCGAGCTTCCGGGCCCTAGGTGGGCCAACTGAGAGGGAACTAATCTTTATGACCTGCACTTTCCCCGGTGGGAAGAGAGTCCAGATTTGCCTAGGGGAGGCGAACCGTCCACCATGATCCTCGGTGAGAGAGGATAAGGACTACGGGCGCGTGTCCCGCGACGTGACGCGGTGGTGTGCGTGGCAGGCCCGGAGATCGAGGCGGGCGGTTGCCCTTCTCGCACTCGTTGCCCCTATAAAACCACGGGGTTCACCCCCGGGGTCCTGTATTCTGCCCTCTCGCCTTCGTGTTTGTAACCTCCGCCGCTAGTCGTTTTTAGCCTCTTGTGCCTACGTTGCCACCGTCGACCGGTCTTGCATCCGTGTTGCGGCCGCCGTCAAGCTTGCGTCCGCCTCGTAGCCGCCATCGAGCTTGCAACCGCCTTCCTCCTCAATGGCTTCAATGGAGTTGTGGGGTAGATCCGGCATCACCCCTCGGCGTTTGGAGGGCCTCGTCCGCCGCGGCCTTCTCCGTCCACTATCCGCCATCCAGGAGTGGCTGCTGCCTGGCGATGAGGATGTGCCGGCGCCACCCGAAGGGTTTGTTTGTCTTTTGCCATCTTCCATGAACGGGGATTCACCGTACCTGCGCACAGATTTCTTCGGGGGCTGTTAGATTATTATGAGGTGGAGCTGCAGCATCTAACTCCTAATGGGGTTCAACATATGGCGGCGTTCGTTGCCCTGTGTGAGGGTTTCCTGGGGATCGATCCCCATTTTGATCTGTGGCGATATTTTTTCACCGTTAGTTTGTCGAAGAGGCGGTTCGGGGGGAAGGAGGTGAATGTGCCGATGGGGTGTGCCAGCATTCACCTATGTCATACCTGGTCAAGGGGTTACCCGTTCATGCATCTGGCGACCTCAAACAAAGGGTGGCACTCGCAGTGGTTTTATGTCAGGGATGACTTGAGTGCCTCCCTGTCGAAGTACAACGGGCGCCTTATTGAAAAGGCTCCAGAGTCGTGGACTTGGGGCATCCAGCAAAAGGACAAGAAGCACCTTGACGACCTTCTCACCGCCCTCCAAGCTCTGAAGGATCGGGGCGTAAAGGAGCGGCGGTTATCGGTGCCTATCATGCGAGGAGGGTGGCGCCGCTAATGGTGCGCACGCTTCCTCTATATCGGATGATGCCCAGGATGTCGTTCGAGGGGACGGTGCTCATCGACGAGGCGCTCCCTTACTCTGAAGTGGCTCAGCGTGTTAAGGAGGCGATGGAGCTGACGAAGGATTCTGCTGGCGATGTTCTTGACATTGTGTACCCGGTGCCCGGACATCCCACAATGCGGCCGGAACCGGGGTTCTTTGAATTCGTAAGCCCTCCTTTCCTGTGCTCTTCCTCTTGCCAGTATTTCCTATATTTTTTATTTTTATTTTTGGGATGTTCAGGACCAGCCGAGGAGGCTACTGTTCAAAGACTGTCCTGCCCCGATGCCGAGGGACCCGGCCCTGGCGGCTGCGAACCGCCTTGCGGCTGAGCGAGACAGGAAGGCGAGGGAGCAGATGAAGAAGGAGAGGCGGCTGAAGCAGGAAGCACGGGATCGAGGGGAAGATGTGAGCAGCGATGATGATGATGATGATGACGACGAGGTAGCAAGCGTGGATTGGGGTGACCTGGAGGACGAGGACACGCTGACAGATGCCCACCTGTCCATGCAGGGACCCTTCCCGTTCCACACGGAGGGAAGCGGGTCGGTGGAAGCCGACGAGTCCGCCGCTTCGCACGGCGTACTGGCCGAGGATCGGTGGACGGGGTGAGGCGGGCCTGCCGCCGCCGACCCCAGGGTAACGGTGGAGGGGGGCGGCTCTGGTGCCGCGCCCCATGAGACGGTGGAGATGAGCCCCCTGCCTCAGAGCAGGGGGCAGGCTCGAAATGGTCCCGCCCAGACGAGTCGGGGCAGGGATCTAGGGGTCCGTCCCCAAAGCGCTCCCATCGGCCGAAGGCGTCAGCGTAAGCCATTAATTCCCCTGTCTTTCATTCTTTTTATTTTTCTATTTTGACTTGACGTCTTTTTCCTTCGTGTAGGTTCTTGCGGACAGGCCACTCCCTGGGACTGGCGCCCAAGAAGAGCCTCGCCATTCAGGCGTGGTGGCTGGTGCTGCCCGGCGTTGCCCCTGTTTCGGGTAGGGACGGCGCCGATGTTGAGGTCGTGCTGGCCGATCCGACTGTGCCTGTGGTGGCGCCCGCGCCCTCGGCGGTTGCCGAGCAGGCGGTATCTTCCGCGGCGGGCGTGGTACACCCGGTCGTGGATCCGATGCCGCCGACGGGGGTGGTGTCGGAGGGCGGAGCAGAATTCGCGCCACCGGAGACCCAAGTGGAGATGGCCGCAACCACTCCAAGCCCGGTGGGGTCGGACGTCGCCATGTTGGCGTCTGAGGGCGAGGAGCAGTCGGTGCCACCGGCGGCCCAGGCATTCTGAAGGAGCGGGACAAGCTGCTCGTAGCCGGGATAAATCTCGTTTCCTCTGTGAGCAAAAGGTGGAGTGGGACCGCCTTACCGAAGAGGCCCGGCTACGAGCAGATATGGCCGCGCAGCTTGCTGCCGCTAAGGAGCGGGAGGCCGAGGCATGTCGGGATGCAGAGGAGATCCACAGGATGTTCGAGGACCTGAAGGCGAGGTCGGAGCTTGAAGAGGAAGAAGCCGCCAGAATTCTGAAGGAGCGGGACGAGCTGCTCGAGAAGGATGCTCAGGCCAGTAGGCGGGCTGTCGAGGCCCAAAACGAGCTGGAGATGGAGTAGAACCTCAGGCGGAAGGCCGAGAGTGGGGCCGTGGCCCTACAGAAGAAGGTGGACGAGGACGCTATGCTGATCGATCGTCTGTGCGGGGAGCGGGACCAGGCGCGTCAGTCCAAGGAGGGACTTCGCTCAGAGGGCAGCGCGGTTCGCGAGGAGCGCGACCGGGCCATCAGGGAGCATGACGAGGCACATTGGGTGGCGGACTCCCTTCGTGTGGATCTCGAAACCGCGAAGGCCCGAAGCCTTGCTGCTGAGAACGTCTCCGTTGGATTGAAAAGGGAGCTCGCCCAGGTGAGAGGGATGCTTTAGGCCGAAAGCGACGGGCATGACCTTCTGCAAATTGCCATCGGGGTGGTCCTTGATGCCCTGTAGGTGGTAGAGCCAGTGGAGACCGGCCCACTCGCGGCTCGTGTCGCGGGCATAACGGCGCAGGTGGGCCAGCTCGAGGAGGATGCCTTTCGTACCGGGATCACCCAAGCTTTTGCTGTCGCCCACTCTCATTATGATCGGGAGATCGATCTGGCGGTGATGAGCCAAGGTTTTGCGCCTGTTTATGAAGACCCTAAGATGGACGAGATGGAGAAGACGGTGGCTCCCCTTGCGCAGGCCCTGGCAGACAGATTAAAAGAGGAGGTTCTTCCTCCACAGAAGTAGTTAGTCAAATAATTTTGAGGAGTACTTGTATGTAATATGCGAACTTAATGTCGATACTTTTGTGTCCGGACACAGTTTTATGGTTTTTGCTTTGTGATTTTGTTTTGTTTGATCTTACCTTCCTTCTTTTTTGGTGAAAAAAGAGACTTGTTTCGAGAAAGGAAAGGAGATATTCGTACCTCTACCAGCCCCCCCAGTGAGATCCGACCCCTTGCTCCTGTGGGGGTTGGATGTTACTGGAGACAGGCCGGCTTGTTTTGTGGAGTTCGTTTCGTCCATGTCCCTTCGTGATTGGAGGGATTAGGGTGGCGTCATTCACCTCGGTGGCTCGACCGACGTGCCAGGTGAGTTCACTAACGGGGATGTTCGGATGAAAACCCGGTGAAGGTGCTTTTTTGACAGGGTCAGCAAAGCCCTCGGGTGGGGTTTCGTTACTCCTTGGCCTGCCTTCCAACAGATTTCCCCCTGATGGGGACTCTATGGGCTCGGCAGGAGGTCGGATTGAACTTTTTAGAAGTTTGAGATGACCCTGTCCACCTTAATGCGGGATGGGCGAAGGCCGTTGAGGCTCATCTGCGTTTTCTCCCCTGGCTCTCGTTTGACACAAGGCGGCCTCGTACCTTTTGCAGGTCGGCCTTCGAACCTTGGTCTCTCGATGTTGGGTCGAGCGGCTTGAGTCCCCGAGCCCTGTTAGGGTCTGATAGGGGTCGGCCATGTTTCGTGCGTTACCCTATCCTCAGTTTTCACAACCAGAGGGGCTGAGTTGACGACACTTTCCTCGATGGCTCGAGTGTCGCGCTCGATGAGCTCGCTAACGGGTGCGTTCGTGTGAAATCTGGGTCCATCATTTGCTGACGGGGTCGGTAGAGCCTGCTGGTGGCATTTCACTTTTTTCCAACCCGCCTCCCGGCAGATGCCTGAGCCGTTTCGATGGGCTCAGGGGGCCCGTTGGCCTCTCCTCGGTGGAGATTCTGTGGGTTTGGCTCGGGGTTAGAATCGAACGAGAAAAGGTCGAGACGCCCCTGTTCGCTTCTGAGCGGGGGTCGGGCAAGGCCGCTGGGGCTCGTCTAAGTTATTTCTCCCTGGCTCTGTTTGACACGAGGTGGCCTCGAGCCCTTGGCGGGCTAGCCTACGAACCTCGATCGTTCGTCACTCGTATCGAACGAGGCGTCTACCACTTCATGACGCGACACGAAGTGTTGTGATGCAGTAGTTGCATAAGTTTAATATCTGATAGATTTGAAATGAAAACGGGGTTCATTGGTGTTACCTCGGTGGTGTGAGTGATGGGAAGCTCCTACCAGATGTGTCCGCGTGGATTCGAGTCCGATGTTTACGACGGGGTCGGCGTGACCTGCACGAGCATCGTAATTTTTGTTTCTGTCTCTCGGTGGCGATTCGAGCCGCCCGATTGACTTAGTCATCCTGACAGACTCTCCGCGAAGAAGGCTCTGCAAGGGGACCCCTCCAAACCCCTCTCGGGAAGGTGAGAGTCGAGGCTAGTGGTGCGGGGAACTATGAGTTCAATTTATGCTGGTGAACAAAAAACACCATAGCCATCGAGGCGTGGGGTCTGATGGTTCGTCCAGTTGTATTCAAAGTTTTTATACCCACACACCGTGTTCCTGGTTTTTAGTTGCAATAAGGGGTCAGGCAAAGAGAGTGTCTAAACAAATAGACGCCCTCGACAGCCCCCGAGCAATGTCCATGCCCACGCCGTTGCTGGGGTCGGTGGCTCGGTGAAGAAATTATTGCTTAAGGTAAGTAAGCAGGGGCACTTTTCTATCAGCGGTTGTTTCTCCATTGTTTTACCTGGGCCGTCCGATCGGCCCATGAGGCCTGCTGGGCTCCCTCTGGACGGAGGTTTTGTTGTTGGGTCGTCTCATGGTCCTGCATGGGGGAACGGAGAGTCGCTTGTGCGGGTGTGCCCCGGTCCTCGTGCCCGGTGGGTGGTGGTGGGCCATGCCCGCTTGGTTAGGCGGCGTCTCATTAATTGCGCAGCAACCCGTCGGTCTAGGCGCGTCCCATCGGGTTCCTATCAGCATTGATTTGCCACCTGTATTGAATAGGGGGAAGGCAGAGAGTTTTTCGGCCCCGCCTTTCGCCTTCCCTTATCTGCTAGTCCTCTTCCTTAAATAGGGAGAGGGAGGGGGGGTTCTCGTCCGCTTCTCATTCTGCCCCTGAGCCGCTACCTCTTCTCCCTTTTCTTCTCCACCGAATACGCTTGTGCGTCGCGGCGGATCCTGAGTGAGAGAGTGGGTAATGCTAGAGGGAGATACTCACAGTTTCGTCGGTGAGTCAGGAGCGTGATGTCGAGCTGGAGGTCATCCAACATAGATGAGATGGTGCGGGCCGCCTTCGCCGAGGAGAGGTTGCCGCCGCCGGCGAAGGAGGGGGAGCACCGGAGGGTGTCGAGCGTTGTTGACCTTGCCGTGGTTCATTGTGGCCTTCCTCCAGCGGGGAGCGCCCCTCGTTCGGGCGTCGTTGTCGGTGTTGTGGCTGATGACGATGGCGTAGTCCCCGGGTGCCTCGGCGGAGGGATACCACAGTCGCCGGTCGTGATGCTCGACGTTGCAGACGACGGCGTCCTCGAGGATCCTACGGCACGGTAGGACATCGTCGATGGAGAGCGTGGCGCGGCGGCCGCAGTAGACGAACTGGCCCTCGTGCATGCCCTCGACGGCAACGAAGAGCTCCTTCTGGTGCTTGTGCCTGAAGGGGTTGGCACGGCGACCGTGGTAGTAGTCGTGGTCGAGCTAGGCAGAGATTGTAATCGAATAAGTTTGTGGGGGAGCCCCCGAGTGGCTAGTCCTTTGAGTTTAGGAGTACTTTAGCCTTTTTCGTGATGAAATTACTATGTAAGTGATGAATTTGTGCAAAGAATGAACAAATTTGTCATCTTTTGTCGCGACAAACAGTTTTTCAGCTTCTTCCTCTTTGGAGGAGGTTTCGGTGTCCTTCGATCCTTCCCATGGTTCAAGTTCACAAAAAGACTAGGGGTGCAGGTGATTTAGTCCTGATTTACACTGGTGAGCAAAGAGATTGTAACCGCCGGGGTGTGGTTCTCCCGCAGTCCTACCAGTTATACTCAGGACGTATTTTTTGCAATCCTAATTTTTAGGACTTGTTCATGGGATGGATGAAAAAACTCAGAAAAAGTTCGCAAATGTAAAATGGAATGTGTTTATAGCATAAACGTACTTGTACCAGTTGTATCATAAACGTACTTGTACCAGTTGTATCAGCCCCCGAGTGAGGTCGGACCCTTTGTGATTTGGGGGTCAGACGTCACTTAAAGTTCGGGGATTTGTAAAGATAGAAGACTGATAAGGAAAAGTATGCGTTTATTTAGGGGTAAAAGCGACGTAGCTGTTCAATGTTCCAGGCGTTGGTGAAGACCTTGCCGTCGATGGTTTTCAGCTTGTAGGTGCCTGGCTAGAGTGTTTCCACGATGACGTACGGCCCTTCCCAGGGCGGGGAGAGCTTGTGGCGGTCCTTGTTGCTCTGTACGAGGCAGAGGACAAGGTCCCCGATGTTGAAGGCTCGGTCCCATACCTGTCGTCTGTGGTACCATCGCAACGCCTGCTGGTACTTGGCCGAATGGAGGAGGGCGATGTCGCGGGCTTCGTCTAGCTGGTCCATGGCGTCTTGGTGGGATGCCTCAGCTCCTTCTTCGTTGTATGCTTTGACCCTTGGTGCTCCGTAGTCAAGGTCCGTCGGGAGGACGGTCTCAGCACCGTAGACCATAAAAAAGGGCATGTAGCCGGTGGCCCGGCTGGGAGTTGTTCTCAGGCTCCAGAGCATAGCAGGGAGCTCGGTGACCCATCGTGCGCTGAATTTGTTCAACCGGTTGAAGATCCTAGGTTTGAGGCCCTATAGGAGCATGCCGTTAGCGCGCTCGACCTGCCCGTTCGTCCGGGGGTGTGCGACGGCTGCCCAATCGATCCGGATGTGTTGCTCATCGCAGAATCGAATGAATTTCCTGCCGGTGAATTGCGTGCCGTTGTCTGTGATGATGGAGTTTGGTATTCCAAAACGATGGATGATGTCGAGGAAGAACAGCACGGCTTGCTCAGATTTGATCGTAGAAATCGGTCGAGCTTCGATCCATTTGGTGAACTTGTCTATGGTGACAAGTAGGTGGGTGAAGCCCCCGGGTGCCTTTTTAAGAGGTCCAACTAGATCGAGCCCCCAGACCGTGAAGGGCCACGTGATGGGGATCATCTGGAGTGCCTGGGCCGGGAGGTGAGTCTGCCGAGCGTAGTATTGGCACCCTTCGCAGGTGCATACGATTTGCTCGGCGTTGGCTACTGCAGTGGGCCAGTAGAAGCCCTGTCGAAATGCGTTTCCAACCAAAGTTCTTGGTGCGGCGTGGTGACCGCGGACCCCACCGTGGATGTCGCTCAACAGAAGCTTGCCCTGTTCGGCGGGAATGCATTGCTGCAAGATCCTGGTGTGGCCTCATTTGTAGAGTTCGCCTTCTACAAGGACGAAGGACTTGGCGTGGCGTGCGAGCCGTCGGGCTTCTGTCTTATCCGCTGGCAAAGTGTCGTGGAGAAGATAGTCGAGGTAGAGTGTTCTCCAGTCGTTCGGAGGGTCGGGCGTTGCGCCTTCTTCAAGCTCCATGACCTCGGGGTCGAGCGGAGCTGCTGGTTGGTCAGCCCCCGGGGTTGGATCGGATGGGCCATCGTCGGCCCGCCCCGACCCTTCGTAGCGTACCGAGGGTTTGTGCTGGTCGCTGGCGAAAACTCCCATGGGGACCGGCTCTCGGCCAGATGCTGCTTTTGCAAGTGCGTCGGCTGCTTTGTTGAGGCGTCTCGGGATATGATTGAGTTCCAGGCCGTCGAACTTGTCCACCAGCCGTCGGACCTCTTGGCAGTACACGGCCATCTTGGCATCGTGGTAGCTTGACTCCTTCATGACTTGATTGATGATCAACTGGGAGTCGCCCCGAACGTCGAGGCGTCGGATGCCCAACTCGATGGCGATTCGTAGGCCATTGACGAGAGCTTCATACTCAGCCACATTATTTGATGAGGGGAAATGGAGATGGACCATATACCTCATTTGGACCCCAAGGGGTGATATGAAGACCAGCCCTACACCGGCGCCTTTCTTCATTAGTGACCCATCGAAGTACATTGTCCAGTACTCCTGATCGACGATTGCCGTTGGTGTTTGGATTTCGGTCCACTCTGCGATAAAGTCAGCCAATACCTGGGATTCGATCGCCGTTCATGAGGCATATGTTATGCCTTGATCCATCAGCTCGAGTGCCCACTTCGCGGTCCTTCTTGTGGCGTCCTGGCTCCGGACGACCTCTCCGAGGGGAAATGATGTGACGACTGTCATGGGGTGTGACTCGAAGTAGTGTCGTAGCTTCCTTTTGGTGATGAGGACGGCGTACAAGAGCTTCTGGATCTGGGAGTAGCGGGTTTTGGAGTCGGATAGTACTTCGGTGATGAAGTACACGGGGCGCTGTACCTTGAGTGCATGCCCCTTTTCTTCCTGTTCTACTACCAGGGCGGCACTAACCACCTGCGTGGAGGCTGCTATGTACAGCAGGAGTGCCTCTCCATCGCTTGGGGGGACTAGGATCGGGGCCTTTGTAATAAGCAGTTTGAGCATGTCAAGTGCCTCCTGGGCCTCGGGTGTCCACTCGAAGCGGTCAGTCTTTTTCAAAAGGCGGTAAAGGGGGAGACCTCGTTCGCCGAGGCATGAGATGAATCGGCTGAGAGCGGCAAGGCACCCTGTGATCCGCTCGACCCCCTTTACGTTCTGGATTGGGCCCATCCTCATGATGGCCGAGATCTTGTCTAGGTTGGCCTCGATGCCGCGCTCGGAGACGATGAAGCCGAGCAGCATACCCCTCGGGACCCCGAAAATGCACTTCTCGGGGTTGAGCTTGATACCGTTTGCTCAGAGTTTTACAAAGGTTTGCTCGAGGTTGGCAACGAGATGGTCAGCCCGCTTGGACTTCACCACGATGTCGTCGACGTAGGCCTCAACGGTTCGCCCGATGAGGTCTCCGAAGCATCTAAGCATACATCGCTGGTACATCACCCCAGCGTTTTTTAAACTGAACGGCATCGATACGTAGCAGAACGACCCGAAGGGAGTGATGAAAGAGGTTGCGAGTTGGTCGGCTTCCTTCATCGCAATTTGATGGTAGCCATAGTATGCATCAAGGAAGCAGAGGGTTTCGCACCCTGCGGTGGAATCGACTATTTGATCTATGCGAGGCAAAGGAAAAGGATCCTTTGGGCACGCCTTGTTGAGACCGGTATAGTCGACACACATCCTCCATTTCCCGTTTTTCTTTCGAACAAGGACAGGGTTGGCCAGCCACTCCGGGTGGTGTACCTCCTTGATGAATCCAGTGGCCAACAGTTTGGCTATCTCTTCGCCGATGGCCCTGCGCTTCTCCTCGTCGAAGCGGCGCAGGCGTTGTTTCATCGGCTTAGAGCCTGGATGGATTTTTAGGGTGTGCTCGGCGACCTCCCTCGGGATGCCTGGCATATCCGAGGGTTTCCACGCAAAGATGTCTTTGTTGTCGTGGAGGAAGTCGACGAGCGCGCTTTCCTATTCAGAGGAGAGCGTGGTGCCGATGCGCACCATTTTTCCCTCGGGACTGCTGGGGTCTATGATGACCTCTTTGGAGCCTTCTGCTGATTTGAACGATCCGATCACTTTTTCGGTGTCGGGCGCCTCTTCGGTGACCTTTTCCCTGAGGGCGGCAAGTTCCCTGGAGGCGACGATTGCTGTGGTGTGGCCGCGGCACTCGACCTCGCATTCGTAGGCCCGCTGGAAGGAGGTGCCGACGGTGATGACCCCATGGGGTCCCGACAGCTTCAGTTTAAGGTATGTATAGTTGGGAACGGCCATGAACTTCGCGTAGCATGGTCGTCCTAAGATGGCATGGAATGTTTCGGGGAACCCTACCACATCAAAGGTAAGGGTCTCAGTCCTATAATTGGACCGATCCCCAAAAGTAACGGGCAGATCGATCTGCCTGAGTGGTATGGCCTGTTTGCCAGGCACGACGCCATGGAACGGCGCTCGGATGGGGCGGAGGTTCGTCCGGTCGACACCCATCTCGTCGAGCGTTTTGGCGTACATGATGTTGAGACCGCTGCCCCCATCCATCAGCACTTTGGTGAGTCACTTTGGACCGACGATCGGGTCGACAACAAGTGGGTACCTTCCTGGGTGTGGGACAACATCCGGATGGTCGGTCCGGTCGAAGGTTATGGCGGATTCTGACCATCGGAGGAAGGCGGGCGTGGCTGGTCCGGTTGTATAGTCTTCGCGACGCGTGACCTTCTGACGTCGCCTGGAGTCGTAGGCCGCCGACCCTCCGAAGATCATAAGGGCGCCGATTGGCATCAGGAAGTTTTCGTCCTTCTCCTCGTCATCGTCCGCGGCGGGGGCAGGTGCCTTCGCCTGCTCCCCTTTGTTGGCGCTATCGAGCAAGAACTTGCGCATGAGACCGCAGTCTTTGAGTAGATGTTTCACAAGAAAGGTGTGGCTCGAGCACAGCCCCTCGAGCATTTTTTGAAGTGGTTCGGTGTGCCCTCCGTGGGCTTCCGACCACCCTTGCGGTCAGCAGCGGCTGCAAGCGGATCATTGCGCTGTTGCTTCTTGTTCTTCTTTTTGGCGGAACGGTTGGAGGCGCCTTCGCCGGCGTCCCTCGTCCCGCTTGGTCTTGCCGTCGAGGCGATCAAAGATTGCTCTGACTACCTCCTCCCCTGAGGCATGACTGGTCGCGATGTCCAGGAGTTCCTTGGTGGTTCGTTGGCTCCTGCGCCCCAGTTTGTGAACTAAAGATTCGCAGGTCGTCCCAGATAGGAAGGCTCCTATCACGTCGGCGTCGGTGACATTGGGAAGCTCGTTGCACTGCCACGAGAAGCGCCGGATGTACTCGCGGAGAGTCTCCCTGGCCTTCTGATGGCAGTTCTTGAGGTCCCATGGGTTCCCGGGGCGTTTGTATGTGCCCTGGAAATTTCCCACAAATATTTCCCTCAAATCCACCCAACTTTGTATGGCGTTGGACGGCAGGTGTTCCAACCATGCTCACGCCGAATCAGCCAAGAACAGTGGGAGGTTGCGAATAATGAAATTGTCATCATTTGCGCCACCGGCTTGACAGGCAAGCCGATAGTCTTCGAGCCAAAGCCCGGGGTTAGTTTCACCGGAATATTTAGGAACGTTGGTAGGCGGTCGGTACCTTGATGGGAAAGCGGCATTGAGGATGTGCCGGCCGAAAGCTTGAGGGCCCGGCAGGCCGAGGCTCAGACTCCGGTCCTCGCCGCTGTCGTAGCGTCCACCGTGCCGAGGGTGGTAGCCACACCTGGCCCCTTCTCTTGAGTCGTTGCAGGCGCGTCTGCGGGCGTCGATGGTGCTGCGCACGTCGCGGTTGTGGCCGAGGCGTTCATGCACCGGAATAGTAGCATGCTGCCTGCCACCTGGTGGCGTGCGCTGGCTGGTATCGGGCTCGCGTCACCGAGACAGCGAGCTCTCTGCCTGCTGCGCCGCCGCGCGTTCGAGCAACGTGCGAATTTCTCGGCGGGCCCGGCGATCTTTGGACGTCGCGGCCTCTGGAAGACCGTGAAGTAAGGCCATCGCAGCGGCGATGTTTTGGCTCGCCCGGGCGAAGTGTGGGAGAGCCCCATCGTCGGTGAGGATCCTTCGGTGTACATCCTGGGCTGTGGCGCGTGCGCGCCCGCCATCTCCGCGGCGTCTGATCTCCTCATTGACCTTCTCGTACTCCCGGGCAAGCTGTTGCCCAGCTTCGGCGATCTCCTCCCTTCGGGCTCTTAGCTGCTCCACCCCCACGTGGGGCGGGACCGCTGCTCCTCCTTCGGTTGTCCCAGCGGGGTTGCCTACCGGGGTAGTCTCCTCCCTAGAGATGCTCTCGACGTGTCCTTCGGGGGTTCCCGTTACGAAACATCCCTAGGAAGGATGGTGGCTCCCCCTGCTGGAGTCGGAGCTAGAGGAGGACTCCGGCTTTTTGGCGATGAATTCGTGGAGAGACTCCGTGTCGTGTTCAATCACCCCCACAAACTCATTGTCCATAGGTGTTTGAACCATGCGTAGTGCCAGAAGGTGGCTTGCAGTCGCCGCGGCGTTGCCGAGACCGAACGGAAACACTGTCGGGGCGTTCCGTACAGGACGTTTCAGAGAGCGCTGTCTCTCTTCAGAACGTCGCGTGATGCTGTCGTCATTGGCGAGGGTGAGGCGATGCTGCTTCTCCCTGGACTGCCATGGTCCACCGGAGACGCCGAGCTAGCACCCAAGCCCCTCGTGGTCAAGGCCGTTGGAGGGGAGAGATTGGATGGCGGCGTGCGACCGCACCAACTCCCCTCTCACCGCGATGATGAAATCCAGGCTCCTGAAATGCACGTGTGTGCCCGGGACCCAGCTGATGTCATGGTTAGCCATCCATGGCCTGGTTCGGAATGCACAAAGGCCCCTACCTGGCGCGCCAACTGTCGGTGTTTCGAACAAACACCGGCGAGTGAATTTGTGATTGATGCGCGTTAGGCTCGGATGGTGCACCGAAGGACACAAGGTTTAGACTGGTTCGGGCCGAATGTCCCTACGTCCAGTTTGTTGCTGCTCGTGTTATCAGTACCGGAAACGGTTTGTAGTAGGGGGTACAAACGGTTGGGAGAGGGAGAGATCCTAAGTCCCTGATGGAGTGGATGAAAGGATGCCAAGAGCTCTGTTTGAGCCTGGCTGTGAAGGTGTGTGTGTGTGTTTTTAGAGTCGCTCCCCCTTAGTGGGGAGCCCTGCCCTCCCTTTTATAGGCCAAGGGGGAGCAGGGTTTACAGATAAAGGAAAAGAACACTAAGGGCGTAGAAGGTCCTTCGAGGGACCCGGGCCTTCCTTCTTCCCCACGCCTGACCTGCCTATCATGGCAGGCCGTGTCAGGAGTGAGGTGACTGTAGATCGTCATGGGCCACACCATGGCCACTGTTTGGCAAGTGGGTACGTCCCATCCCACCCCTGTGGGTGGCGTGTCGGATAGAATTCGCTGAGCCCCGATCCCGTGGGGGTCGGACGGCGTGGTGACTGTTGGTTTGTCCTTGGAACATAGCGGTTGTCGTATGTCCGTGTTGGTTTCTTCATCCAGAGGTAGAGGGCGGCGCCTACAATACTGTAGGATGAAGAGCAGGAGCCCGCAATACTATTCGGGCTCTGCCAAGCCTGGAGAGGTCAAGCGCTTGGCCCTGTCACATCCTGACGGTACTTCCATGCAGGGGCGCAGGGCATGGCGTCTGTCGCTGCAGTTGACCTGAACGTCTTGTCTTACCCTGTAGTTGTCATCATGAGGATGTAGGGCACGTTTCGTCAAGTGAGATGGAATCAGCCTCTGGATATCGGTTAAGACGAGGTCCGTCAGTGGTCGTTGGATGAGGTAAAACCTAGCTTTTACCGTCGGGTGAAGAGGAGTCATCCCCCGGCCGTCGGGCGAAGCGGAGGTGTCCCCCGGCCGTCGGGTGGGGCCGAGCCCAGCCCTCGGTGGTTGGGCGAGGTGGAGTGTATCCCTTGGGGGTCGGGTGAGTTGTTATCCAGCCGTCGGGCGAGGCGGAGTTGTCCTCCAGTTGTCGGGCGAGGTAGAGCGGACCCATGGGCGCTTGGGCGAGGCAGAACAAAACTTCTGTTTGCTCGGGCAAGAGATGCAGCCGCGCTCTTGGGAGATCTTACCGTCTGATGGTTTACTGATTCCTCCTGTTTGGGGTACCCCGGTGTTAGGTCCCCGATAGTAGTCCCCGAGCCCTCGGGTGATTTGGGTTGAATTGCCCGGGGGGGTTTTTTCGATCTCGTCGGAGTTGACTTTTCAGAGGGTGCGCGCGAGCGCACCCGGTGGGTGTAGTCCCCGAGCCCTTGGGTGATTCGAGTAGAATCACCTGGGGGGTTTTTCGATCTCATCGGAGTTGACTTTCCAGAGGGTGCGCGAGAGCGCACCCGGTGGGTGTAGTCCCCGAGCCCTCGGGTGATTCGAGTAGAATCATCGGGGGTTGTGATGGGCCCTCCCCGGGTAAGACCGTGAGATTTGGTTTACTTGTTGGCTGGGTATTTATTCAGGGCTGTCCTAACTGGGGCTTGACCGCGAATCGAGGCCCCAGTAATGCTTGTGCCCTTGATTTTGGGTCGTTTGCGGACCCATCCTCGGTTGGGCCGGCCGCCGAGCTTCCGGGCCCTAGGTGGGCCAACCGAGAGAGAACTAATCTTTATGACCTGCGCTTTCCCTAGTGGGAAGAGAGTCCAGATTCACCTGGGGGAGGCGAACCATCCACCGTGATCCTCGGTGAGAGAAGATAAGGACTGCGGGCGCGTGTCCCGCGACGTGACGCGGTGGTGCGCGTGGTAGGCCCGAAGATCGAGGCGGGCGGTTGCCCTTCTCGCACTCGTCGCCCCTATAAAACCACGAGGTTTGCCCCTGGGGTCTTGTATTCTGCCCTCTCACCTTCGCGTTTGTAACCTCCGCCGCTAGTCGTTTTTAGACTCTTGTGCCTGTGCCGCCACCGTCGACCGGCTTGCATCCGTGTTGCGGCCGCCGTCAAGCTTGCGTTCGCCTCGTAGCCACCGTCGAGCTTGCAACCGCCTTCCCCCTCAATTGCTTCAATGGAGTTGTGGGGTAGATCCAGCATCACCCCTCGGCGTTTGGAGGGCCTCGTCCGCCGCGGCCTTCTCCGTCCACTGTCCACCGTCCAGGAGTGGCTGCTGCCTGGCAATGAGGATGTGCCGGCGCCACCCGAAGGGTATGTTGTGTCTTTCGCCATCTTCCATGAGCGGGGATTCGCCGTACCTACACCCAGATTTCTTCGGGGGCTGTTGGATTATTACGAGGTGGAGCTGCAGCATCTAACTCCTAATGGGGTTCAACATATGGCGGCGTTCGTTGCCCTGTGTGAGGGTTTCCTGGGGATCGATCCCCATTTTGATCTGTGGCGATATTTTTTCACCGTTAGTTTGTCGAAGAGGCGATTCGGGGGGAAGGAGGTGAATGTGCCAATGGGGTGTGCCAGCATTCACCTGCGTCATACCCAGTCAAGGGGTTACCCGTTCATGCGTCTGGCGACCTCAAACAAAGGGAGGCACTCGCAGTGGTTTTATGTCAGGGATGACTTGAGTGCCTCCCTGCCGAAGTACACCGGGCGCCTTATTGAAAAGGCTCCGGAGTCATGGACTTGGGGCGTCCAGCGAAAGGACAAGAAGCACCTTGACGACCTTCTCACCGCCCTCCAAGCTCTAAAGGATCGGGGCGTAAAGGGGGCGGGGTTTATTGGCGCCTAT
The DNA here is from genome assembly GCF_019320115.1 of Miscanthus floridulus. Taxonomy (NCBI): domain Eukaryota; kingdom Viridiplantae; phylum Streptophyta; class Magnoliopsida; order Poales; family Poaceae; genus Miscanthus; species Miscanthus floridulus. Next base: position 70,886,942 of record NC_089593.1, read on the forward strand.
CATGCGAGGAGGGTGGCGCCGCTGATGGCGCGCGCGCTTCCTCTGTATCGGATGATGCCTGAGATGTCGTTCGAGGGGACGGTGCTTGTCGACGAGGCGCTCCCTTACTCTGAAGTGGCTCAGCGTATTAAGGAGGCGATGGAGCCGACGAAGGATTCTGCTGGCGATGTTCTTGACATTGTGTACCCGATGCCCGGACATCCCCCAATGCGGCCAGAACCGGGGTTCTTTGAATTCGTAAGCCTTCCTTTCCCGTGCTCTTCCTCTTGCCAGTATCTCCTATATTTTTTATTTTTATTTTTGGGATGTTCGGGACCAGCCGAGGAGGCTACTATTCAAAGACTGTCCTGCCCCGATGCCGAGGGACCCGGCCCTGGCGGCTGCGAACCGCCTTGCGGCTGAGCGGGACAGGAAGGCGAGGGAGCAGATGAAGAAGGAGAGGCGGCTGAAGCAGGAAGCATGGGATCGAGGGGAAGATGTGAGCAGCGATGATGATGATGATGATGATGACAACGAGGTAGCAGGCGTGGATTGGGGTGACCTGGAGGACGAGGACACGCTGACAGATTCCCACCCGTCCATGCAGGGACCCTTCCCGTTCCACACGGTGAGTCCGCCGCTTCGCACGGCGTACTGGCCAAGGATCGGTGGATGGGGGGAGGCGGGCCTGCCGCCGCCGACCCCGGGGTAACGGTGGAGGGGGCGGCTCTGGTGCCGCGCCCCATGAGACGGTGGAGACGAGCCCCCCTGCCTCGGAGCAGGAGGCAGGCTCGAAACGGTCCCACCCAGATGAGTCGGGGCAGGGATCTGGGGGTCCGTCCCCAAAGCGCTCCCGCCGGCCGAAGGCGTTAGCGTAAGCCATTAATTCCCCTGTCTTTCATTCTTTTTATTTTTCTATTTTGACCTGACGTCTTTTTCCTTCGTGTAGGTTCTTGCGGACGGGCCACTCCCTGGGACTGGCGCCCAAGAAGAGCCTCGCCATTCAGGCGGGGCGGCTGGTGCTGCCCGGCGTCGCCCCTGTTTCGAGCAGGGACGACACCGATGTTGAGGTCATGCTGGCCGATCTGACGGCGCTTGTGGTGGCGCCCGCGCCCCCGGCAGTTGCCGAGCAGGCGGTATCTTCCACGGCGAGCGCGGTACAGCCGGTCGTGGATCTGACGCCGCCGACGGGGGTGGTGTTGGAGGGCGGAGCAGAATTCGCGCCACCGGAGACCCAAGTGGAGATGGCCGCGACCACTCCAAGCCTGGTGGGGTTGGACGTTGCCACGTTGGCGTCCGAGGGTGAGGAGCAGTCGGTGCCACCGGCGGCCCAGGCAGCGGTGGACGAGGCGGGCCAGATGGAGGCGGGCACCGCCGGAGGGTCGTCGGGCGTCGTGGTGGTGGCACATAGGAGGAGGAGGGAGCCGCCCCCGGCCCCCTTGTCGGGAGGCGTGCGCTCCCCTGCGCCGGGGGAGCCACCGCTCCAGTGGATGTCCCCTCGGGATCCCTCGTCGGTTGCTCTCTCGCTTGACGATCATGCCGAGAGCATGGAGCGGGAGAGCCTTGACTTCGGGATCTCGAGTATGATGGAGGCTCTGAACTAGGCCGGAGAAGTCCTGCGCGGGGTCTTTGTTCCCACCACCCGGGTATCGGCTTGATCTTCCTCGTTGTTTTCTTCTTTCTTCGTATGCTTTTGTGTTTTTCGAACTTCTGATATTGGTTTCCTTTTGCAGATTATCGCTGCTCATAGCCGGGATAAATCCCGATTCCTCCGTGAGCAAAAGGTGGAGTGGGACCGCCTTATCGAAGAGGCCCGGCTACGAGCAGATATGGCCGCGCAGCTTGCTGCCGCTAAGGAGCGGGAGGCCGAGGCGTGTCGGGACGCGGAGGAGATCCACGGGATGTTCGAGGACCTAAAGGCGAGGTTGGAGCTGGAAGAGGAAGAAGCCGCCAGAATTCTAAAGGAGCGGGACGAGCTGCTCGAGAAGGATGCTCAGGCCAGTAGGCGGGCTGTCGAGGCCCAGAACGAGCTGGAGACGGAGCGGGATCTCAGGCGGAAGGCCAAGAGCTGGGCCATGGCTCTTCAGGAGAAGGTGGAAGCGGACGCCGGGCTGATCGATCGCCTGCGCGGGGAGCGGGACGAGGCACGTCGGTCCGAGGAGAGACTTCGCTCAGAGGGCAGCGTGACTTGCGAGGAGCGCGACCGGGCCATCAAGTAGCGTGACAAGGCGCGTCGGGTGGCGGACTCCCTTCGTGCGGATCTCGAAACCACGAAGGCCCGAAGGCTTGCTGCTGAGAACGTCTCCGTTGGATTGAAAAGGGAGCTCGCCCAGGTGAGAGGGATGCTTCAGGCCGAAAGCGACGGGCACGACCTTCTGCAAATTGCCGTCGGGGTGGTCCTTGATGCCCTGCAGGTGGTAGAGCCGGTGGAGACCGGCCTGCTCGCGGCTCGTGTCGCGGGCATAATGGCGCGGGTGGGCCAGCTCGAGGAGGATGCCTTTCGTGCAGGGATCACCCAAGCTTTTGCTGTCGCCCACTCTCATTATGATCGGGAGATCGATCTGGCGGTGATGAGCCAAGGTTTCGCGCCTATTTATGAAGACCCTGAGCTGGATGAGATGGAGAAGACGGTGGCTCCCCTTGTGCAGGCCCTGGCAGACAGATTAAAAGAGGAGGTTCTTCCTCCGCGGAAGTAGTTAGTCGAATAATTTTGAGGAGTACTTATATGTAATATGCGAACTTAATGTTGGTACTTTTGTGTCCGGACACAGTTTTATGGTTTTTGCTTTGCGATTTTGTTTTGTTTGATCTTACCTTCCTTCTTTTTTGGTGAAAAAAGAGACTTGTTTCGAGAAAGGAAAGGAGATATTCATACCTCTACCAGCCCCCCCAGTGAGATCTGACCCCTTGCTCCTGCGGGGGTTGGATGTTACTGGAGACAGGCCGGCTTGTTTTGTGGAGTTCGTTTCATCCGTGTCCCTTCGTGATTGGAGGGATTGGGGCGGCGTCATTCGCCTCGGTGGCTCGACCGACGTGCCCAGTGAGTTCACTAACAGGGATGTTCGGATGAAAACCCAGTCAAGGTGCTTTTTTGACAGGGTCAGCAAAGCCCTCAGGTGGGGTTTCGTTACTCCTTGGCCTGCCTTCTAATAGATTCCCCCCTGATGGGGACTCTATGGGCTCGATAGGAGGTCGGATTGAACTTTTTAGAAGTTTGAGATGACCCTGTCCGCCTTAATGCGGGATGGGCGAAGGCTGTTGAGGCTCATCTGCGTTTTCTCCCCTGGCTCTCGTTTGACGCGAGGTGGCCTCGTACCTTTTGCAGGTCGGCCTTCGAACCTTGGTCTCTCGATGTTGGGTCGAGCGGCTTGAGTCCCCGAGCCCTGTTAGGGTCTGATAGGGGTCGGCCATGTTTCGTGCGTTACCCCATCCTCGGTTTTCGCAACCGGAGGGGTTGAGTTGACGACACTTTCCTCGACGGCTCGAGTGTCGCGCTCGATGAGCTCGCTAACGGGTGCGTTCGTGTGAAATCTGGGTCCATCATTTGCTGGCAGATGCCTGAGCTGTTTCGATGGGCTCAGGGGGCCCGTTGGCCTCTCCTCGGTGGAGATTCTGTGGGTTTGGCTCGGGGTTAGAATCGAACGAGAAAAGGTCGAGACGCCCCTGTCCGCTTCTGAGCGGGGGTCAGGCAAGGCCGTTGGGGCTCATCTCAGTTATTTCTCCCTGGCTCTGTTTGACGCGACGCGTCCTCGAGCCCTTGGCAGGCCGGCCTATGAACCTCGGTCGTTCGTCGCTCGTATCGAACGAGGCGACTGCCACTTCATGACGCGACACAAAGTGTTGTGATGCAGCAGTTGCATAAGTTTAATATCTGATAGATTTGAAATGAAAACGGGGTTCGTTGGTGTTACCTCGGTGGTGTGAGCAATGGGAAGCTCCTACCAGATGTGTCCACGCGGATTCAAGTCCGATGTTTACGACGAGGTCGGCGTGACCTGCACGAGCATCGTAATTTTTGTTTCTGTCTCTCGGTGGCGATTCGAGCTGCCCGATTGACTTAGTCGTCCTGACAGACTCTCCGCGAAGGAGGCTCTACAGGGGGACCCCTCCAAACCCCTCTCGGGAAGGTGAGAGCCGAGGCTAGTGGTGCGGGGAACTATGAGTTCGATTTATGCTGGTGAACAAAAAACACCGTAGCCGTCAAGGCGTGGGGTCTGATGGTTCCTCCAGTTGTATTCAAAGTTTTTATACCCACACACCGTGTTCCTGGTTTTTAGTTGCAATAAGGGGTTGGGCAAAGAGAGTGTCTAAACAAATAGATGCCCTCGACAGCCCCCGAGCAATGTCCGTGCCCATGCCGTTGCTGGGGTCGGTGGCTCGGTGAAGAAATTATTGCTTAAGGTAAGTAAGTAGGGGCACTTATCTTTCAGCGGTCGTTTCTCTATTGTTTTACCTGGGCCGTCCGATCGGCCCGTGAGGCCTGCTGGGCTCCCTCTGGACGGAGGTTCCATTGTTGGGTCATCTCAGGGTCCTGCATGGGGGAACGGAGAGTCGCTTGTGTGGGTGCGCGCCAGTCCTCGCGCCCGGTGGGTGGTGGTGGGCCATGCCCGCTTGGTTAGGCGGCGTCTCATTAATTGTGCAGCGTCCCGTCGGTCCAGGCACGTCCCGTCGGGTTCCTGTCAGCATTGATTTGCCACCTGTATTGAATAGGGGGAAGGCAGAGAGTTTTTTGGCCCCGCCTTTCGCCTTCCCTTATCTGCTGGTCCTCTTCCTTAAATAGGGAGAGGGAGGGGGGTTCTCGTCCGCTTCTCATTCTGCCCCTGAGCCGCTACCTCTTCTCCCTTTTCTTCTCCACCGAATACGCTCGTGCATCGTGGTAGATCCTGAGTGAGAGAGGGGGTAATGCTAGAGGGAGATACTCATAGTTTTGTCGGTGAGTCAGGAGCGTGATGTCGAGCTGGAGGTCATCCAATGTAGATGAGATGGTGTGGGCCGCCTTCGCCGAGGAGAGGTTGCCGCCGCTGGCAAAGGAGGGTGAGCGCCGGAGGGTGTCGAGCATTGTTTACCTTGCCATGGTTCGTTGTGGCCTTCCTCCGGTGGGGGGCGCCCCTCGTTCGGGCGCCGTTGTCGGTGTTGTGGCTGATGACGATGGCGTAGTCCCCGGATGCCTCGGTGGAGGGACACCACAGTCGCCGGTCGTGATGCTCGACGTTGCAGACGATGGCGTCCTCGAGGATCCTGCGGCGCGGTAGGACGTCGCCGATGGAGAGCGTGGCGCGGCCGCCGTAGTAGACGAACTGGCCCTCGTGCATGCCCTCGACGGCGACGAAGAGCTCCTTCTGGTGCTTGTGCCTGAAGGGGTTGGCGCGGCGACCGTGGTAGTAGTCATGGTCGAGCTAGGCAGAGATTGTAATCGAATAAGTTTGTGGGGGAGCCCCCAAGTGGCTAGTCCTTTGAGTTTAGGAGTACTTTAGCCTTTTTCGTGATGAAATTACTATGTAAGTGATGAATTTGTGCAAAGAATGAACAAATTTGTCATCTTTTGTCGCGGCAAACAGTTTTTCAGATTCTTCCTCTTCGGAGGAGGTTTTGGTGTCCTTCGATCCTTCCCATGGTTCAAGTTCGCAAAAAGACTAGGGGTGCAGGTGATTTAGTCCTGATTTACGCTGGTGAGCAAAGAGATTGTAACTGCCGGGGTGTGGTTCTCCCGCAGTCCTACCAGTTATACTCAGGACGTATTTTTTGCAATCCTAATTTTTAGGACTTGTTCATGGGATGGATGAAAAAACTTAGAAAAAGTCCGCAAATGTAAAATGGAATGTGTTTATAGCATAAACGTACTTGTACCAGTTGTATCGTAAACGTACTTGTACCAGTTGTATCAGCCCCCGAGTGAGGTCAGACCCTTTGTGATTTGGGGGTCGGACGTCACTTAAAGTTCGGGGATTTGTAAAGATAGAAGACTGATAAGGAAAGTATGCGTTTATTTAGGGGTAAAAGCGACATAGCTGTTCAATGTTCCAGGCGTTGGTGAAGACCTTGCCGTCGATGGTTTTCAGCTTGTAGGCGCCTGGTCGGAGTGTTTCCACGATGACGTACGGCCCTTCCTAGGGCGGGGAGAGCTTGTGGCGGTCCTTGTTGCTCTGTACGAGGTGGAGGACAAGGTCCCCGACGTTGAAGGCTCGGTCCCATACCCGTCGTCCGTGGTACCATCGCAACGCCTGCTGGTACTTGGCCGAATGGAGGAGGGCGATGTCGCGGGCTTCGTCCAGCTGGTCCATGGCGTCTTGGTGGGATGCCTCGGCTCCTTCTTCATTGTATGCTTTGACCCTTGGTGCTCCGTAGTCAAGGTTTGTCGGGAGGACGGCCTCGGCACCGTAGACCATAGAAAAGGGCGTGTAGCCGGTGGCCCGGCTAGGAGTTGTTCTCAGGCTCCAGAGCACAGCAGGGAGCTCAGTGACCCATCATGCACCGAATTTGTTCAACCGGTTGAAGATCCTGGGTTTGAGGCCCTGTAGGAGCATGCCGTTAGCACGCTCGACCTACCTGTTCGTCCGGGGGTGTGCAGCGGCTGCCCAATCAATCCAGATGTGTTGCTCATCGCAGAATCGAATGAATTTCCTACCGGTGAATTGTGTGCCGTTGTCTGTGATGATGGAGTTTGGTATTCCAAAACGATGGATGATGTCGAGGAAGAACAGCACGGCTTGCTCGGATTTGACCGTAGGGATCGGTCGAGCTTCGATCCATTTGGTGAACTTGTCTATGGTGACAAGTAGGTGGGTGAAGCCCTCGGGTGCCTTTTTAAGAGGTCCAACTAGATCGAGCCCCCAGACCACGAAGGGCCACGTGATGGGGATCATCTGGAGTGCCTGGGCCGGGAGGTGAGTCTGCCGAGTGTAGTACTGGCACCCTTTGTAGGTGCGTACGATTTGCTCGGCGTCGGCTACTGCAGTGGGCCAGTAGAAGCCCTGTCGGAATGCGTTTCCAACCAAAGTTCTTGGTGCGGCGTGGTGACCGCAGACCCCGCCATGGATGTCGCTCAACAGAAGCTTGCCCTATTCGGTGGGAATGCATTGCTGCAAGATCCCGGTGTGGCCTCATTTGTAGAGTTCGCCTTCTACAAGAACGAAGGACTTAGCATGGCGTGTGAGCCGTCGGGCTTCCGTCTTATCCACTGGCAAAGTGTCATGGAGAAGATAGTCGAGGTAGAGCGTTCTCTAGTCGTTCAAAGGGTCGGGCGTTGCGCCTTCTTCAAGCTCCATGACCTCGGGGTCGGGCGGAGCTGCTGGTTGGTTAGCCCCCGGGGTTGGATCGGATGGGCCGTCATCGGCCTGCCCCGACCCTTCATAGCGTACCGAGGGTTTGTGCTGGTTGCTGGTGAAAACTCCCGTGGGGACCGGCTCTCGGCCAGATGCTGCTTTCGCAAGTGCGTCGGCTGCTTCGTTGAGGCGTCTCGGGATGTGATTGAGTTCTAGGCCGTCGAACTTGTCCTCCAGCCGTCGGACCTCTTGGCAGTAGCGGTCATCTTAGCATCGTGGCAGCTTGATTCCTTCATGACTTGATTGACGATCAACTGGGAGTCGCCCCGAACGTCGAGGCGTCGGATGCCCAACTCGATGGCGATTCGTAGGCCATTGACGAGAGCTTCATACTCAGCCACATTATTCGATGAGGGGAAATGGAGACAGACCATATACCTCATTCGGACCCCGAGGGGTGATACGAAGACCAGCCCTGTGCCGGCGCCTTTCTTCATTAGTGACCCATCGAAGTACATTGTCCAGTACAACTGATCGACGATCGCCGTTTGGCGTTTGGATTTCGGTCCACTCTGCGATGAAGTCAGCCAATACCTAGGATTTGATCGCCGTTCGTGAGGCATATGTTATGGCTTGATCCATCAGCTCGAGCGCCCACTTCGCGGTCCTTCCTGTGGCGTCCTGGCTTCGGACGACTTCTCCGAGGGGAAACGATGTAACGACTGTTATGGGGTGTGACTCGAAGTAGTGCCGTAGCTTCCTTTTGGTGATGAGGATGGTGTACAAGAGCTTCTGGATCTGGGAGTAGCGGGTTTTGGAGTCGGATAGTACTTCGCTGATGAAGTACATGGGGCGTTGTACCTTGAGTGCGTGCCCCTCTTCTTCCCGTTCTACTACCAGGGCAGCACTAACCACCTGTGTGGTGGCTGCTATATACAGCAGGAGTGCCTCTCCATCGCTCGGGGGGACTAGGATCGGGGCCTTTGTTAGAAGCAGTTTGAGCATGTCAAGTGCCTCCTGGGCCTCGGGTGTCCACTCGAAGCGGTCGGCCTTTTTCAAAAGGCGGTAAAGGGGGAGACCTCGTTCGCCGAGGCGTGAGATGAATCGGCTGAGAGCGGCAAGGCACCCTATGATCCGCTGGACCCCCTTTATGTTCTGGATCGGGCCCATCCTTGTGATGCCCGAGATCTTGTCTAGGTTGGCCTCGATGCCACGCTCGGAGACAATGAAGCCGAGCAGCATACCCCTCGGGACCCCAAAAATGCACTTCTCGGGGTTGAGCTTGATACCGTTCGCTCGAAGTTTCACAAAGGTTTGCTCAAGGTCAGTAACGAGGTGGTCAGCTCGCTTGGACTTCACTACGATGTCGTCGACGTAGGCCTCAACAGTTCGCCCGATGAGGTCTCCGAAGCATCTGAGCATACATCGCTGGTACGTTGCCCTAGTGTTTTTTAAACCGAATGGCATCGATACGTAGCAGAACGACCCAAAGGGAGTGATGAAAGAGGTTGCGAGTTGGTCGGATTCCTTCATCGTAATTTGATGGTAGCCGGAGTATGCATCAAGGAAGCAGAGGGTTTCGCACCCCGCGGTGGAATCGACTATTTGATCTATGCTTTGTTGAGACCGGTGTAGTCGACACACATTCTCCATTTCCTGCTTTTCTTTCGAACAAGGACGGGGTTTGCCAGCCACTCTGGGTGGTGTACCTCCTTGATGAATCCAGCGGCCAACAGTTTGGCTATCTCTTCGCCGATGGCCCTGCGCTTCTCCTCGTTGAAGCGGCGCAGGCGTTGTTTCACCGGCTTGGAGCCTGGATGGATCTTCAGGGTGTGCTCGGCGACCTCCCTCGGAATGCCTGACATATCCAAGGGTTTCCACACAAAGATGTCTTTGTTGTCGTGGAGGAAGTCGACGAGCACGCTGTCCTATTCGGAGGAGAGCGTGGTGCCGATGCGCACCATTTTTCCCTCGGGACTGCTGGGGTCTACAATGACCTCTTTAGAGCCCTCTGCTGATTTGAACGATCCGGTCGCTTTTTCGGCGTCGGGCGCCTCTTTGGTGACCTTTTCCCTGAGGGCGGCGAGTTCCCCGGAGGCGACGATTGCTGTGGCGTGGCCGCGGCACTCGACCTCGCATTCGTAGGCCCGCTGGAAGGAGGTGCCGACGGTGATGACCCCATGGGGTCCCGACAGCTTCAGTTTAAGGTACGTATAGTTGGGAACGGCCATGAACTTCGCGTAGCATGGTCGTCCTAAGATGGCATGGAATGTTCCGGGGAACCCTACCACATCAAAGGTAAGGGTCTCAGTCCTATAATTGGACCGATCCCCAAAAGTAACGGACAGATCGATCTACCCGAGTGGTATGGCCTATTTGCCAGGCACGACGCCATGGAAAGGCGCTCGGACGGGGCGGAGGTTCGTCCGGTCGACATCCATCTCGTCGAGTGTTTTGGCGTACATGATGTTGAGACCGCTGCCCCCATCCATCAGCACTTTGGTGAGTCGCTTTGGACCGACGATCGGGTCGACAACAAGCGGGTACCTTCCCGGGCGTGGGACGGCATCTGGATGGTCAGTCCGGTCGAAGGTTATGGCGGATTCTGACCATCGGAGGAAGGCGGGCATGGCTGGTCCGGTTGTATAGACTTTGTGACGCGCGACCTTCTGACGTCACTTGGAGTTGTAGGCCGCCGACCCCCCGAAGATCATAAGGGCGCCGATTGGCGTCGGGAAGTTTTCGTCCTTCTCCTCGTCATCGTCCGCGGCGGGGGCAGGTGCCTTCGCCTGCTCCCCTTTGTTGGCGCTACCGAGCAAGAACTTGCGCATGAGACCATAGTCTTTGAGTAGATGTTTCACAGGAAAGGCATGGTTCGGGCACAGCCCCTCGAGCATTTTTTTGAAGTGGTTCGGTGTGCCCTCCGCAGGCTTCCGACCACCCTTGCGGTCAGCAGCGGCTGCAAGCGGATCATTGCGCCGTTGCTTCTTGTTCTTCTTTTTGGCGGAATGGTTGGAGGCACCTTCACCGGCGTCCTCGTCCCGCTTGGTCTTGCCGTCGAGGCGATCGAAGATTGCTCCGACTGCCTCCTCCCCTGAGGCGTGACTGGTCGCGATGTCCAGGAGTTCCTTGGTGGTTCGTGGGCTCCTGCGCCCCAGTTTGTGAACTAAAGATTCACAGGTCGTCCTAGATAGGAAGGCTCCTATCACGTCGGCATCAACGATGTTGGGAAGCTCGTTGCACTGCCGCGAGAAGCGCCGGATGTACTCGCGGAGAGTCTCCCCGGCCTTCTGATGGCAGTTCTTGAGGTCCCATGGGTTCCCGGGGTGTTTGTATGTGCCCTGGAAATTTCCCACAAATATTTCCCTCAAATCCGCCCAACTTTGTATGGCGTTGGACGGCAGGTGTTCCAACCATGCTCGCGCCGAATCAGCCAAGAATAGTGGGAGGTTGCGAATAATGAAATCGTCATCATTTGCGCCACCGGCTTGACAGGCAAGCCGATAGTCTTCGAGCCAAAGCCCGGGGTTAGTTTCACCGGAATATTTAGGAACGTTGGTAGGCGGTCGGTACCTTGATGGGAAAGCGGCGTTGAGGATGTGCCGGCCGAAAGCTTGAGGGCCCGGCAGGCCGGGGCTCGGACTTCGGTCCTCGCCGCTGTCGTAGCGTCCGCCACGCCGAGGGTGGTAGCCACGCCTGGCCCCTTATCTTGAGTCGTTGTAGGCGCGTCTGCGGGCGTCGATGGTGCTGCGCGCGTCGCGGTTGTGGCCAAGGCGTTCATGCACCGGAATAGTAGCGTGCTACCTGCCGCCTGGTGGCATCTGGTGAATTGACGGGTCTTTGGCGGGGCGCACCAAGGGCGTGCACTGGCTGGTATCGGGCTCGCGTCGCCGAGACAGTGAGCTCTCTGCCTGCTGCGCCGCCGCACGTTCGAGCAGCGTGCGAATTTCTCGGCGGGCCCGGTGATCTTCAGACGTCGTGGCCTCTGGAAGACCGTGAAGTAAGGCCATCGCAGCGGCGATGTTTTGGCTTGCCCAGGCGAAGTGTGGGAGGACCCCGTCATCGGTGAGGATCCTTCGGTGTACATCCCGGGCCGTGGCGCGTGCGCGCCCGCCATCTCCGCGGCGTCTGATCTCCTCATTGACCTTCTCGTACTCCCGGGCAAGCTGTTGCCCAGCTTCGGCGATCTCCTCCCTTCGGGCTCTTAGCTGCTCCACTCCCACGTGGGGCGGGACCGCTGCTCCTCTTTCGGTTGTCCCAGCGGGGTTGCCTGCCGGGGTAGTCTCCTCCCCAGAGACGCTCTCGATGTGTCCTTTGGGGGTTCCCGTCACAAAACATCCCCAGGAAGGATGGTGGCTCCCCCTGCTAGAATCGGAGCTAGAGGAGGACTCCGGCTTTTCGGTGAGGAGTTCGTGGAGAGACTCCGTGTCGTGTTCAATCACCCCCATGAACTCGTTGTCCATGGGTGTTTGAACCATGCGTAGTGCTAGAAGGTGGCTTGCGGTTGCCGCGGCGTTGCAGAGACCGGACGGAAACGCTGTCGGGGCGTTCCGTACGAGACGTTTCGGAGAGCGATGTCTCTCTCCAAAACGTCGCGTGATGCTGTCGTCGTTGGCGGTGGTGAGGCGATGTTGCTTCTCCCTAGACTGCCATGGTCCACCGGAGATGCCGAGCTGGCACCCAAGCCCCTCGTGGTCAAGGCCATTGGAGGGGAGAGATTGGATGGCGGCGTGCGACCGCACCAACTCCCCTCTCACCGCGATGATGAAATCCAGGCTCCCGAAATGCACATGTGCGCCCGGGACCCAGCTGATGTCGTGGTTAGCCATGCGTGGCCTGGTTTGGAACGCGCAAAGGCCCCTACCTGGCGCGCCAACTATCGGTGTTTCGAACAAACACCGGCGAGTGAATTTGTGATTGATGCGCGTTAGGCTCGGATGGTGCACCGAAGGACACAAGGTTTAGACTGGTTCAGGCCGAATGTCCCTACGTCCAGTTTGTTGCTGCTCGTGTTATCAGTACCAGAAATGGTTCGTAGTAGGGGGTACAAACGGTTGGGAGAGGGAGAGATCCCAAGTCCCTGATGGAGTGGATGAAAGGATGCCAAGAGCTCTGTTGGAGCCTGGCTATGAAGGTGTGTGTTTGTGTTTTGAGAGTCAATCCCCCCTTAGTGGGGAGCCCTGCCCTCCCTTTTATAGGCCAAGGGGGAGCAGGGTTTACAGATTTATCTGGTCTGATGATTTAATTATGAATTAAACAATTTCCATTACTATTTAATCATTTCTGAAAAAGGATAAATCGAAAACAGTACTGTGTACTCTCTCTCTCTCTCTCTCTCTTAGCCGGTGTCACTGACAGATGGGCCACACTGGTCAGCACAGTACCATCGAATACGACGGAGAAGACCGATGCTTTGACCGGTGAAAACTCGCCGTCGGCGAGGTCTTCGGCGAAGCTGATGGTACCACCGTGTTCCTCACAACAAGGCGCACTCACTGGTGGTATTGGTTGAACAGGTGGCAGCTCAAATCGAGCTCGACGCCGGCCATGGCGGCCACGGCGGCGCGCTGCGTGACCCCAGTGAGATAAGGCTGGTAGTGGTTAAAACGGTGGCTCGAGAAGAAACAACAGCTCACCTAAGACCTGCTCGTGCGCTTGGTTGGACCGGAGGAGCAGTAGAGGTGCTCAGCAATGGTTAGGGCGGATGCGGTGGTGCGAGCTGGCGGTGACGGCGATGTTTCGGCGACTGTAAGGTGTTAGAGCTTCAACCAATAAGCGTTCAAGCTCCAGAGAAACATGGCGATGCTAGAACTACAACTAGAAAGAGGAGAGGCGCGCCGTAGCGACTGGCACGGTGAGGCGAAGCGCGTGGCGGCGTTGCGGCCAGCCACGAAGAAGACGACGTCGCGCAGCGGCTTTCAGTGAAATCAAGTGGCAACTGCGGGTCGGCTAGGTCCGCTAGGGCACGGCGAAGCTAGTGTAGCTTTGAATTGGGCGGCGATGGAGTGGAGGCGGCGAATTGCATCGGCGAGCGCTTGGTGACTGAGATGGCGATAGAGAGACAAAATGAGACGGTGAAGGTGTGTTTGGGGACCCAAGTAGAGGAAAAGGGCACCACGGCTTTGCCACGGACGTGGCAGAGTCGACCAATCAAGAGTTTGCATGCCCTAGCTCTCAAAGGCGCCGAGAGAACCCGGCGGCACCGGTGAGCAGAGAGAGAAGAGGAGAAAAGGGTCACGGCAGGTTACTGTGGCTCAAGGCAGTTTTTCTCTTTTTTAAAAATTCTCCCAATCCATTCAGAATCTCAACTAGATCTTTTATGCAAACTTGTTCAAAATAAAAAGACCAAGAACTTTGCTTTAAGGTTCAAACCCAAATTCCAATTGGTTTAGAAAGTACAAATTGAAATTCAAATGAATGTTCACTATTCATTGAATTAAATAAAGAATTCAAATTTACTTAATTAGGTATTTTAGAGACATTTTCTAATTATTAATTTTAGTTCAAATTACTCAACCAATATCTCTATTTCAATGTACAAGTTTTGTACCAATCAATGAACAACATTTGTCAAGCTTTTATTTGTGAAAAATGATTTGAAAATTCACCATAAATTGAACTTTCTAACTATGTTACATTGACTTAACTCAAATTGGCAATTTATAGAAATTGATATTGAATTCAAATTTGAAACTCAAATTTGAACATATTTAACTTGATTTAGCTACCAAAGTTTGATACTAGGGTAAACCACCCAATTTGTAATGGTTTAATAATTCTTTGCTCCATGACAATACAACCCTAATTCGATGTTATCATAACATTTCATGAAATCATAACACCACTCAAATACAACATATACATGGTATATGCAACACATGAAATGCATTGATGCCATGATGCTTGAAGATTATGCATGACAATGATCATGATTAAAGTTTTATTAAGTGCTAAACATCTGGGATGTTACAATCTTCCCCCCTTACAGAAATCTCGCCCCAAGATTAAGAAACACCTAAACCCTGGGGTTAAGTAATGGAAAAGAAAATGTGTCAAACACTTCAACTTCCATTAACTACATAAGGCAAGAAAGGAGATCTACAAGTTACAACAACTTTTACAGATAGATCAAGAAGAAGCAAGGAACTCTGGATAGTGATCCATAAGATAATCTTCAGACTCCCATGTAGCTTCATCTTCTGAATGCATATTCCACTGTATCTTGTAAAACTTAATAGTTCTCTTCCTAGTGACTCGATCTTTTTGATCCAATATCTTAATAGGATGTTCTGAGTAAGTCAGATCTGGCTCAAGATTGACCCCTTCAACCTCAATAGCTTGATCTGGCACTCGAAGACGTTTCTTCAATTGAGACACATAGAATACATTATGTACAACAGAAAGATGTTCTGGTAGTTCAAGGCGATATGCTACTGGTCCACATTGTTGCACAATTTGAAAGGGACCAATGTGGTGAGGTGCTAGTTTTCCTTTAACTCCAAAATGATTAACTCCCTTCATAGGTGACACTCTCAAATAGACATGATCACCTACTTGAAATATCAAAGGTCGACGCCTTTTGTCAGCATAACTCTTCTGGCAAGATAGTGCTGCTTTCATATGACCTTGTATTATTTGAACCTTTTCTTCAATTTCTTTCACCAAGTCCACTCCAAAGAATAACCTTTCTCTAGGTTTTGACCAATTCAATGGAGTTCTACACCTTCGACCATAAAGAGCTTCAAAAGGTGCCATTTTAATACTCTCTTGGTAACTATTGTTGTATAAGAATTCTGCCAAAGGTAGACATTCATCCCACTTAGCTAAAAAATCAAGTACGCAAGCTCAAAGCATATCCTCCAGAATTTGATTGACCCTTTCAGTCTGTACATCAGTCTGAGGATGATAAGCTGAACTGTGAATGAGTTTAGTGCCCAAAAATTTATGCATCTGTTCCTAGAATTTGGAAACAAATTGTGTACCTCTATCAGAAATAATAGTTTTGGGTACCCCATGAAGACTTAGGATTCGATTAACATATAACTCTGCATATGTTTTTGCTGGGTAAGATGTTTTGACTGAAAGGAAATGTGCTACCTTCGTAAGTCGATCAACAATAACCCAGATAGAATCAAAACCTTTGGATGTTTTGGGGAGACCAACAATGAAATCCATGCTAATGTCCTCCCATTTCCAAGAAGGAATAGACAAAGGTTGTAGTAGACCAGCAGACTTCAAATGAACAGCTTTTACCCGCTGACAAATGTCACACTTAGCTACATAATGGGCAATCTCTATCTTCATCTTTGTCCACCAGAATCTTTGTTTCAAATCTTGATACATTTTATTACTCCCTAGATGAATAGAATACCTAGACAAGTGAGCCTCGTCAAGTATCTGTTGGCATAATTCAGGAACTTTGGGAAATACTAAACGGTTCTTGAACCAAAGAACACCTTTATCATCAACCTGAAAACACTGGGCCTTTCCATTTAAAACTCTTTCTTTGATATGAGCTACCCCTTTGTTTTCGGTTTGAGCAGATACAATTTGATCTAGAATGGTGGAATCAAGAGTAATATTAGCTAGAGTCCCATGCTGAATGATCTCCATATTCAGCTGCTCCATCTCCTGACACAAAGTATGGTCCAATGAACTTGCCATAAGACAATTTCAATGAGACTTACGACTGAGTGCATCGACAACAACATTTGCTTTGCCAGGATGATAGTGAACTTCTAGATCATAATCTTTGATCAACTCCAACCATCTTCTCTGACGTATATTCAATTCTGATTGAGTAAAGATGTACTTCAAACTCTTGTGATTAGAATAGATATGACAAGTATTGCCCAACAAATAGTGGCACCAGATTTTGAGTGAATGAACAACAGCTGCTAGCTCCAAATCATGTGTAGGATAATGTTCCTCATGACGCTTGAGCTGTCGTGAAGCATAAGCAATAACTCTACCTTCTTGCATCAGTACACACACAATACCAATACTAGAGGCATCACAGTAAACATCAAATGGCTTCTCAATGTTTGGCTGAGCTAGAACAGGAGCTGTGGTCATAAGCTTCTTCAAAGTTTGAAAATCTTTTTCACATTCAGATGACCAAACAAACTTGACATGATTCTTTAACAGCTCAGTGATAGGCCTAGATATCTTTGGGAAGTCAGGAATGAAACGACGGTAATATCCTACCATCCCAAGAAGACTACGAACCTGATGAACAGTGGTAGGTGGTTTCCAATCAAGAATATCACTGACTTTTCCAGGATCAATAGCAACACCCTCGGCCGACAAGACATGACCAAGGAATTGTACTTCCCCCAACCAGAATTTGCACTTACTGAACTTAGCATAAAGCTGGTGCTCTCTTAAGCGACCTAGAACAACACGTAGATGTTCTGCATGCTCCTCTTTGGTTTTGGAGTAAATAAGAATGTCATCAATGAACACAACAACAAAACTTATCAAGCTCTGGCATGAACACTGAGTTCATAAGATACATGAAATGAGCTGGAGCATTGGTTAAACCAAAGGACATGACAAGATATTCATAAAGACCATATCGAGTTGTGAAAGAAGTCTTAGGAATATCCTCAGGTCGGATTTTTATCTGATGGTACCCAGATCTGAGATCAATTTTGGAGAATACCTTAGCTCCCACCAGTTGATAAAAAAGTAGATCAATGCGAGGAAGAGGATACTTGTTTTTGATAGTCACCTCATTTAGTGGACGATAATCAACACATAGCCTCAGGGTCTTGTCCTTTTTCTTCACAAAGATAGCAGGACATCCCCATGGAGAGGAACTAGGTCTAATGAAACCCTTATCAATCAGTTCTTGCAACTAAGTTTTAAGTTCTGCTAACCCCTTGGGATACATTCTATAAGCTCTTCTAGATATGGGAGCAGTGCCAGGTTTGAGTTCAATCACAAACTCCAAATCTCTCTCAGGAGGCAAACTAGGCAAATCTGCTGGAAACACATCAGGAAACTCACACACTACAGGAATATCTAACACTTCCTGAACAAAGGCTGCACACACCCTCTCAACTGCCCTTTTTGGAGTTGGTAATTGGATTAACAACTTAGAACTACTATGAGGTGAGTTCAATTGTATGGTTCGGCATAGAGTATCAATGATGGCCCCACGCTGACACACCCAATTCATACCTAGGATGACATCTATATCTTGATCCTTAAGAACAAGCAGATTTGTAGAAAAAGTGTGATCAACAAGATCTATAGGTGTCTGATATACCATTTCCTTAGTAACCAGTCATCCACCAGGAGACTATATATAGAAACTGTGATCCACAACCTCTATAGGTAAGTGATGTTTCATGACAAATGTTCTATTGATGAATGTATGAGATGCACTAGAATCAAATAGAACAACTGCAGAATACTTTGCAACAGAAAACATACCCATCATGACAGGTTCACCCTCAAGAATAGAATCCACCTGAACATAGTGAACTTGCCCCATTTTTTGAACAGGCCCCTTCTTTTGAACAATCTACTGACGGTTCTGCTACTGACTCATAAGTGGCCTTGGATTATTGGCTTGCTTGGGTTGGCGACAATCTCGAGCATAGTGCCCAATCTTGCCACAGTTGTAACATGGGTTAGGATTATATGAAGTATTTTGCTGTGTTACACTGGGGCGAACACCAGGGGCATTCGGCTGGCGTGGATAGAAAGGATATGTAGCAGGTCTAACAACTGTCTGCTGCTGGCTTTGCTGCTGTGGTAGATGATAAGAAGGACAAAAAACAAACCTCTGACGCTGACTAGAGCTACCAGAGGTTACAGATGATACATTCTTCCTCTTCTTTACCTCCTTATGCTAGCGATATTTCTCTTCAGTTGTAATAGCAATACTCACCAGCTCATTGAAAGTAGCAGTGGTACATGTTGTCAACATTGTTTGTAGCTTGCTATTAAGTCCGCGCATGAAACAACACTTCCTTTTAGCATTAGTGTTGACATGTTCAGGGGCATATTGAGATAACTGATTGAATTTCCCCACATACTCCATCACACTCCTACCTCCCTGTTGCAGCTTTAGAAATTCCTCAAGTTTCATTTCCATAACGCCATTGGGAATATGATGTGCCCGAAACGCATCATGGAACTCCACCCAAGGAACCTGGTGTCCCTCTGGCTGCATAGCAAGATGACTTGCCCACCAGGCACCAGTAGGACCCTGTAATTGCTGTGCAGCAAACAGAGTCTTCTGATACTCACTGCAACGAACAAGCCCAAACTTTTGCTGAATTGTTCGGATCCAATCATCCGCCTGAAGAGGTTCATTAGCCTTGATGAAGATAGGCGGCTGAGTCTTCAAGAAATCAACATAAGAGCTATTGGCCTTAGGACCACGACGACATTACTGACCAGGTGCCATATTCTGAGCCATAGCCTAGAGAATGTGAGTATTATTAGCAGTCGCATTGACCAAGTGAGCAATAGCATGCGCCTAGGTTGGTGCGGCTACTGAAGGTGGTGAATTTGGCATGTTGGCATCATCCTGTGAAGTACCAGCAGCAAAATCCATGTTGAGGGAACGAGTCCTCATTCTATAGGATCAAAGCGATAGTCAGCCACAGATTCTTGTAAAGATAAGGATAATATAGACAGGTAAGGAAATATAGCATGAACAGGTTTGATGGTATACTCAAAATAAACATACTGTAATTGTGAAGGTGTGCAATGTATTAATTATGACATGATGCATGAACGATTCTTACGTTATACAAAACGGCCTCACCAAAAGTAAAACAATAAGACATATATGATGGCACATACATACGGATCACTCTTACTAATATAAGGTCACTCAACACTCTCTTACTCGCAAGTTAGTGTACCTGCAAAAATTATTTGCATCACAGCCCACCCCAACATACATTACCACTTGAATATAGAAGTGGCACCCATGCGATTAACGCTGCATGGACAACGCTGCATACGTGGCTAGCACGTATTCACTTCCCATACCTTCGCTTTATGGGTCATGCACGAGTAAATACACCCCGGCTGTGCGACCATGACCACATCGCATGGTAGAAACTTACACCCTGTATGTTGCCATACAAGCTGCCGTCAAGTAGGCCACTTCTTGAGGAAAGCGGCCGGATTCACCCCTCCGACAAAAAGGCCCGGCATCACATCTTCGGAGGGAGGGTTACCAACACCATTTGACCATGAGGTAACTGATGGTCAACTTACCTGCTTACTTGAACGTAGGTGCGTCGTTACAGAATATTAAGTTTTAACTGTAAGTAATGCAGAATGTAAACCCTTCCCATACTTAACTTTTATTGAGTTAGTTTACATAAGTGCCATCATCTACATAACTTTAACCATACTCATAACTTAATATGAACTGCTAGCATTCCTATCCTTAGACATAGGGCAATATATTACATGCTATCCCACTCTTACATAGCTTCTAAACATAAAGTAAGCTAGAACCATTATGTTAAACAAAATAACTTGAACTACTGTTATATTCTTTTAAGGTTGTTTAAACAGTAATACTAGCAATAATCTCTGTAATAATGCTCTGGTACCAACTATAATAGACCGCCAAATTAAACTGGCCCACATACACATATCATTGTCATTAATGACCTCCGACTGCTATGTATGGGAATCAAATAATTTTAGAAGTCTATCACGGGGTCACTTTTCGCATCCGATCAGGATCATTACAGAAGACATTGTAGTATTACAATAGATGATACAAAAAAATTACATCAGAGCTATATATAGCGGAAGTATTAAAGTTCACAAATTTACAAACCATAAGTTTAGTTATTACAAACCATGAGTTATAAAGACACAAACCATAAGTTATGTATCTCTATACAAAGTAGGATAGCAATATTAACATGATCATTAACAACATAAAAGTAACATCCTGCCCAAGGATGAGGGTACAAACTACTGCTGGCTATGGTCCTCCTGGACATGCATACAACAAGGGTAAAACTCTATTACCTGCTCTTGTTGTTCACCTGCAACATGGTTTAACAAACCTTGAGTACTTGAGGGTACTCAACAAGACTTAACTGTCATAAAGAAAAGACTCCAAAGGTATGCAGGCTTAAGGGATACAAAAAGGGTTAGCAAGATTCAAAGTTTGCTTTTGCATAAAAGCTTACTAGCTGTAAATCCTTACTTTCAATGTTTTAACTTGACATTATATCATTGAGAATATCCATATGTACCAAAAATAAAATCAGTCACTTCATTTATCATATCATATCATTACCATATGTAACAATGTTCCATGTATTAAACTACGATGAGTGGTCACCGGGTCGAGTCTCCACAACCGAGGAGCAACGACGATTCGAACCGATTAAAAACCTAGATAGGGATTCCTAACCACACGACATATCCAGGTCCCGGACCTACATATATCAACCCTTCCCTAGGATCCTCCAAAACAAGAATGGGTACGCGCCACCCGAGAGCACAGTACTCCATCGCCCTACACCATCCCGGACGGTATCGTAGGGTGGGTACACACTACTCTCGCCATCTCTCCACTTCCAGTGCGCGGTTATCCTTTCTCATAATGGAATAGCCTAGGTATCAAGCTTACTAGAGTATGTGGCTAGTACTGCAAAGTCTCAACCACAACAGGCCTACATCGAACGGTCCTTAATCGATACAGGCGGAGCACTACATTAAGACTCCATTCTTAATGCAAGCTAAGCCACCCGGTCTCAAATTAAACAAGTCTCATTTTCCATTCATTTGCATTCGAGGAATAGTAAAGGTTTGAATGATGAACTCATCATCCAACATCAAGTGTTTAAGCATGGCTAAGCATCAGCTAACTTAAAGTTCTATCTGGTTCCAAGGATAGGAATTTGAAACATCAAGGTAAGTAATGCATCAATTTGGTTTCAACCACATTCTATCCACTTAATGCACATATTATAGGACTCAAGGGATAAAAGTAATTGTAAATACAAGGATGCGTTTATATGCTCTAGGGCTTGCATTGGTTAGCAGAAAAGTCAGGCTCCTCAGAAGAACCACAGATATCAAACCCAACCTCAAAAGGTGGACACTCCTCTGAAATAGGATCAGTAGTAGCAACAACCTCCTCACTCAGATTCACTACACGTGATAAAAGATGCATGCTCAACATTATGATCATAATATGATGCATGATGGATGCATACAAGTGCATGAATGAAATCAAACAAGTTTAAAGAAACTCGAGTACAACTTTCCTTCTCAAATTACTTAGGGTTTACATGAAATAACAATCTTCCTTTTATTTCATATTACATGCCACCATTTGATATATGAAAGATATATTGATCTTCAATTGAACAATAGGGTTTTTGGAGTTCAATTGATCCCATTCATTAGTTAGAATTCACCAAAATCATTTAATCATTTTTCTACATCATTTGGTGTTTATTTAATACTTTAAAAGCATTTTAAACACACTTGAATTAATTATGGAATTTAGAAATTTCAAATTAATGTCAAACTTTTTGTGAAGACAGGTATTAACACATAACATTTACACAAAAAGTTTCATGAATAAATACTTATTAAATTGGCCTAAAAAAATCATATACATTGCATTTTTCCATTAAAACTTGTCATTTTTAAGCATAGCAAAATTATTCAAAATGATGAACTAATATTTTTCCTAGATAGAGCATATGATGAGGAGGCTACACAAAAATTTTCAAGATTTTATCTGCTCTCATGATTTAATTATGAATTAAACAATATTCATTACTATTTAATCATTTCTGAAAAAGGATAAATCGAAAACAGTACTGTGTACTCTCTCTCTCTCTCTTAGCCCGTGTCACTCAGTACCACCAAATACAACGGCGAATACCGACGCTTTGACTGGTGAAAACTCATCGTCGGCGAGGTCTCCAGCGAAGCTAATGGTACCACAGTGTTCCCCACGACAAGGCGCACTCACTGGTGGTATTGGTTGAACAAGTGGCGGCTCAAATCGAGCTCGACGCCGGCCATGGCAGCCACGGCGGCGTGGCTGCATGACGCTAGCGAGATAAAGCTAGTTGCGGTTAAAACGATGGCTTGGGAAGAAACAGTAGCTCACCTAGGACCTGCTCGTGCGCTTGGTTGGACCGGAGGAGTAGTAGAGGTGCTCGGCGACGGCAGTGTTCTGATGACTGCAAGGTGTTAAAGCTTCAACCAATAAGTGTTCAAGCTCTAGAGGAACATGGCGATGCTAGAACTACAACTAGAAAGAGGAGAGGCGCACCATAGCGACTGGCACGGTGAGGCGAAGTGCGTGGCGGTGTTGCGGCCGGCCGCGAAGAAGACGACATCATGCGGCGGCTTCTAGCGAAATCAAGCGGCAACTGCGGGTCGGCTAGGTCCGCTAGGGCACGGTGAAGCTAGTGTAGCTTTGAATTGGGCGACGATGGAGTGGAGGCGGCGAATTGTATCGGCGAGCGCTCGGTGACTGAGACGGCGGCAGAAAGACAAACTGAGACGGTGACGGTGTGTTTGGCAACCCAAGTAGAGGAGAAGGGCACCACGGCTTTGCCACGGACGTGGCGGAGTAGGCCAATCAAGAGTTTGCATGCCCTGGCTCTCGAAGGCGCCGAGAGAACCCGGCGGCGCCGGTGAGCAGAGAGAGAAGAGGAGAAAAGGGTCACGGCAGGTTACTATAGCTCAAGGCAGTTTTTCTCTTTTTTAAAAATTCTCCCAATCCATTTAGAATCTCAACTAGATCTTTTAAGCAAACTTGTTCAAAATAAAAATACCAACAACTTTGTTGTAAGGTTCAAACCCAAATTCCAATTGGTTTAGAAAGTACAAATTGAAATTCAAATGAATGTTCACTATTCATTAAATTAAATAAAGAATTCAAATTCACTTAATTATGTATTTTAGAGACATTTTCTAATGATTAATTTTAGTTCAAATTACTCAACCAATATCTCCATTTCAATGTACAAGTTTTGTACCAATCAATGCAACAACATTTGTCAACCTTTTATTTGTGAAAAATGATTTGAAAATTCACCAGAAATTGAACTTTCTAACTATGTTATATTGACTTAACTCAAATTGGAAATTTATAGAAATTGATATTGAATTAAAATTTGAAACTCAAATTTGAACATATTTAACTTGATTTAGCTACCAAAGTTTGCTACTAGGGTAAACCACCCAATTTGTAATGGTTTAATAATTCTTTGCTCCATGACAATACAACCCTAATTCGATGTTATCGTAACATTTCATGAAATCATAACACCACTCAAATACAACATATACATGGTATATGCAACACATGAAATGCATTGATGCCATGATGCTTGATGATTATGCATGACAATGATCATGATTAAAGTTTTATTAAGTGCTAAACATCTGGGATGTTACACCGACTACTCTACTCGGTGACAATCAAGCTAAGTCGCGCTTTAATATTTTTCTAAATATTCTCTAATCTTCATATATCTCCCGACATCTCTCCATTTATTTATTCTCCATGCTAAACATCTTTAAGATGCTCCATTCATTCTCCATTACTTCACCGACCAATAATGTTATCATTCGAGTTATCCAAAAGCAGCCCTGTTCTTGACTTCACACCTAAACGTGCATGGGTAGTAGTGCTCTGCGTCATGGGCAGTCGGCAGCAGCTCCTTAGTGACGCCTATGCTCCTAAGCGTGCACAAGAGCTAAGCTCTTTACGCCATGGTGCACGGGATAGCTAGGGCTGATAATAAGATAAAGAACATAGTAACTACTCAATGTTAATATTAAATATTAACAACTTTATACATGTTCTCACTTGCATTACCAGAAATAGCCCTGTTCTCGATCTCACTCCTACACGTGCACGAGCGCCAGCCCTCTACGTTATGGGTGGTCGGCAGTGGCTCCTCGGCGACACTTGTGCTCTTACGCGTAAACGGGTGCTAAGCACTCTACGCTATGGAGTATGGGCTAGTCGGGGCAGGTGATGCGATATAGAACCAACTAGCAGGAAGTTACTCATATTTAAAATATGAACACTTCATACAAACATAATGTCTTTCTATTCTGCCCTACTGCCTTCATCGCCGAGTTCATTTATTTTTATATCATGTACTACCCATTCTACATATTTGTATTACAGGAGCCAGGTTCAGTCGATGAGCTTATCATTTACGCTCAGGGACTAGATCAGTTAGGAAGGATAAGAGGATCATCGCCGACCAGTTGTTTGCACCACCTGGTACTCGGACTTCATCGCCGACCAGTTGGTTCCACCACCTAGTACTCGGCCCTCATCGCCGACTAGTTGGTTGCACCACCTGGCACTCGGACTTCATCGCCGACCAGTTGGTTGCACCACCTGGCACTCGAACTTCATCGCCGACCACCGTCGACTCGTCGTCATCCCTCGTCGTCCCTCGCCGATGCCACTTGCCACGACCCTCATCGTCCCTCGCTGATAACTCACCATCGCTGTTCTCGTCGTCCCTCATCGACCACTCGCCATGGCTTTCATCGACTCTAGTCGACAACTCGCCACGGCTCTCGTCGACCCTCATCGACAACTCGTTGTTTCATCTCCAACCAGTTAGTTGGACTGCTTGGTGCTCGCTTCCTCAGCCAACCAACTAGTCAGATTGCTCGTCGCTTGGGCGTCATCGTCAACTACGTCGGGGCTTACCAGCTATGCTGGGGACTCCTCGGTGATCGGGTTCTTCGCGCAAGAGTCGTCAGCTAAGCTGGGGACTCCCTTGGTGGTCGGATGTTTCTACAACTCATCGATGTGCTATCAAATTGTTCCATGCTGTTCGGATCAGGGTGTTGATTTTGGGCAGCAAGTCTGGGGTCTTGAAACACACATGCCAGATGACGTTGGCAAGCTTCTTGACTTATTTTCTTTGACCCTGCTATAAGATTCATTCTTCATCTTCTAGCAGGCTCGGGGACTAAGTGGCTACACTTCACCTAGCGGTGAATGTAGTGCTCTTTTCTTGATTTACCCTCCTTATTGACTAAATCATGGATGATTCCTCGCAAACTGAGTCTAAGTGGATACACTTCGCCTAAGGTGGAAAATTTTCAATTTTTTATCTTGAGCCCCTTACATCCTTCTGGCAAGCCTTACTTGGCTAAGTCTGAGATTTGCGCACCAGTTAAACTGGTCGACTTCAACTTTCACCGCAAAGTTCACCAGCTAAACTGGTCGGCTTTGACTTCCATTGCTCGGATCACCAGTTAAACTGGTTGGCTTCATGTCAAACTGCTCGGACTTGTTCAAAATAGCATTGCTCAAAGGATACAAGGTGCTCGCGGACTAGCTGTGGGGGTATAGCCCCCAGTATCCATAATACAAGACATGGGCTGCACCATCAGAGGTGGCCTAGCCCATAAGATCCAGGCGTGCGGCACACGACATTGGTCAGCGTGCACCGCAAGGCTATAATAAGATATTGTATAATACCAAATAGGATATTTTCCTTGTAACCCTACCCCTCCAGAGTATATAAGGAGAGGCAGGGGTCCCCTAGACCATATATCGAATCTGATGCAAAATCAATACAAAATAACAGAGCACAGGATGTAGGGTTTTACGTCAAGCTAATGGCCTAAACCTATATAAATCTTTTGTCTTGTGTCTTTGTTACCATCTGGTTCCTGATCACGCGCACCTCAACCAATCAATCTACCATTGTGGGTATACCCCTCGGTGGACTGCCAATAGTATTTTGTCGACAGTAGCACGAACCCATTCATGTTTTGGAGGATCCGAGGGAAGGGTTGATATATGTAGGTTCGGGACCTGCATATGTCGTGTGGTTAGGAATCCCCAGCTGGGTTTTAATCGGTTCGAATCATCGTGCTCCTCGGTTATAGAGACTCGACCCGGTGACCAGTCATTGTAGTTTAATCAATGGAATATGATTACTTTTGGTAATGATATGAGATGTTAAATGAAGTGATTGATTCAGATTTGGTACATATTGGATACTATCAATGTTTTAATGTCAATTTAAAATATTGAAAGTAAGGATCCACAAGTAGTAAGCTTTTATGCAAAAGCAAACTTTGAATCTTGCTAAACCCTTTTTGTATCCCTTAAGCCTGCATACCTTTGGAGTGTAACAGAACCGACCAAATCATAAGAACGTAAGTACAAAAACAATCACCGAAGCGATCAAATTCCTGTACTTAAGCTCCCATAATCCCAGTAGTCCGGAAATCACGAAGGATTTCAACCAACTCTCGACATACAAACCAAGATCGTAGTGATTCAACACAACACATCATCCATTACAACATTTCATAAGTAGCATTCGGATTACATCCATCAGAGTTCAAATAAATATTACAAACCAAGTTTGAGTGTGCGGAAGCAACATAGTTTAGTACAAAACATCATAGTTTTCAAATACATTGCCAAGATCAGAGTCATGTCCCACAAAAGCATTATCAGGTACGAGAACTAGTAGAGACCGTGCCTAACGGTCTAGTCTTCATCCCCGGCAGGGAGAAGGCAGTACTTGCAGCAACCAAAGAAGAACTGGTCATCTGCAACAGGTGGGAAATAAACCCTGAGTACGAGAAGGTACTCAGCTAGACTTACCCGACAAAAATCAGAAATAAAAGACACCAAGGATAATGCAAGGCTTTTCAAGTGGGCTAGCTTGACACAGTTGCATAAAAGAGCTTATGAGTATAGTAACCAATTTAAACTGATTATCAAGCTTATCATTAATTACCTGTCCACTAGATTAGCACCTGTACTAGAGCACTCACTGATTAGGAGCAAACAATATTAACCATAGCAGGTATAATAAGGCTGTCATCATCATATCATCATTTCCGAACCATTAAGTATTAAGTGTATCTACATTGGAGATAAGCCCGTCAAGTTCTCACTAACCGGGAGAGACGGCGACTCGAATCGAATTACAACTCAGCTGAGGGGGTATTCCTAACTCTCACCCTGGCATACTTAGCAAAGGTAGCCGTGGGTTACCTTTGGTACAACTCAGGAACCAAATTCGCGGGTTCGATCGGCGCCAGCGCTCTCAGGGATTACCCTTCTGCCAGGACGATCAGGACTTTTAAATCACCTGCCCTTGGACTCACGCCTACGGCTCCCTTCCGAGGCGTACTTTATACTTATCGACTCCCGGCCTGAGTTGAGCTACTCGGCTTCATGGTCGGTCTCCAGACCCGGCCAACTAAGAGAGAGGCATGCGTTCAACATGAACAGGAAAGGCTCCAAGAATCAGTCCTTAAGCGACACAGACGGAGTCACTGCAAACCGGCAAGCCTCCGTCCGGTCTTCATTTCAAATTAAGACTGGTTCTTTTCCACGATAGCAAATATAGCCAACCGTGCCACATGTATCATCCTATATCTCGCAGGTGACAGGAAATCACCCGACTTCTACCGCGTTTAAGCAGGGCTAAGCACTACTCGAGCCTGAGCTACATAGGATTCAGGGTAACAATATCTGGACAAGGAATAGGTAACCAATGCAGCAAGTGTTTGCATCCAACACCTAAACTTAATGCAACAATATATATATATGTAACAATAATACTGTAACTGCATTTCGGAAATTAGGAGGCTTAATATGCTCCGGGGCTTGCCTTTCACAAAGTTGCAAGGACGGTGGTTAGGGCACTCAACGGCGACCTCGTCTGGCACTTCTCCTGAAGGCTGCTCTTCCTGAATCTCTGGTGTCGGCTGCTGCTGCTCGTTCAGTTTCTCGAATTCCAGCAGGGTTACTCCTTCCGGTACACCTATTGCATGCTGATGCACAAGATAAATATCATGGATGCATAAGGAATGACATGATGCTCATGATGAATGAATCACAATGGTTGTTTATGAAAACATCACTGGACACTCGTTTACCGAGTAATTAGCTCTATTCAAATCACTTTAAGCATGTATCCAACTTATCTTAAATAACAAGAGCAACTTACCTAATTTGCATAACCTAAGATAAAGATGCTCATCTTCAGTTAAAGGCCTAACACCTAGGAACAGTACCATGAACTTAGAATAGTAAAGACATGCTTGAAATAACAGTTAAAGCTTCATATGCAACAAGTAGTAACTTAATTCTATCATAACTAGAGCTCTATAACTCCAAATGCCTTGCAAGAGGACATTCTGGAAAGCTTATGAAATTCTCTACAATTCACTTGTAAACATTAAAGCATGATTCTGAAGTTAACCAAATCAATTTCCAGTAGACCTAGAATCTATCCAGAATGACGGGGTTGCTAACTTAATTATTTAAGGATGGTGCAAAAGCCTAATTTGACCAAACCAAGTTTACCAACTTGCTTTTCATATCTAAGAAACATCAGAAAGTATAGTGCTAACTTCTAAATAAATTATTTAATATCCTTTTCCAATTTATTTAGTTAATTAGGTGATTTAAGCAATATATAGTAAAACCATTCATAAAAATCCACAAAAATTACAGTAGCTATCTCATGCTGCACATAGATTACCATAAAAATTTCAAAGCCATTGGACCAACATAACTTGCTGTATCCAAAATAACAGATGACATGTCTATTTCTAGCATAATTAGGAAACCTTATTAAAAAGTGTCAAGCAACAGATTTCCCATTTTTGCTAGCATCCTTCTAGCATAAGAATAGCACCCATAAAATTTCACCTTCACTGGATCTATAGAAAAATTATGAAAATTCACACAAGATCCACCTATTAATAAAAGGAAATTCTATAACTTAAAAACTACACATGCACTAGCTCTGAAATTTTTACCAGAGCTTCTAATAAACCAAAATAGAGGACCCACAAAATTTCATAATTTTTGGACCACAGAAACTCAAGATAAAATTCAAACAAGTTTGCATGCTTCTAAAAACACATTTCAAACTCCTATTTAATTCATCCAAGTTTTCTAAAACATGTGCTCATATTATATTTTTATTAAATACTAGACATGACCAGGAACTTAACAAAATTAGAACCATAGCATTTGGATCTATATACTAGGAGCTACATATTTTTCAAGATGTACATAAATCTGTGAAATAAATAAACGAAATAAAATAGGAAAACAACACTCAGCCCTACACGGGCCAGCCCAAGAACCGGCGGCCCGCGACTCACGCGCTGGCGCGGCCCAACGCGACGCGGCCCACGCTGGGCTCCCGCCTCAGCCGCGACGGCTGACAAGAAGGGCCCGCGTGTCAGCGAGACAAACAGGGGAGGAGCGACGACCGGTGGCGTAGCTCGCCGATGGCGACTTCTCCGACGACGAGGAGAGTACCTTCGTGACCGTCATGACCTCCCGCGTTGATTGGTGCCCCAATCACTCTCTCTACCGGTCCCTAGGTACGCCAGCCATGGCGCACGGCGGCTCGGCCATGGCGCACGGCGGCGCTCCGGTGAACCCCGGCGCTAGGTACCTAGGCAGAGCGCGCATCAGCTTCCAGAGACCAAGGCGGACCTGTCTATGCTACTGCTAATGGCTGTGGTGAAGTGCGCGAGTGTAGCCATGTGATGTCACCGGCGGCGACCATGGCGCGGTGGTGCGCGGTCGTGTTCCGGCTCGGCCAGAATGGCTTCGTCGGTAACGTCATAGCTAGAGCAAATACGACAGCTAGAGAAGATGAAACGAAGGCTAGGGAAGCAGGAGCGGTGCGGAGCTACGCCGGCCACGATGACCCGCAACTCCGGCGACGAAGATTGTAAGCCATCTGCAAAATGTATAGCCAATGAGCACTGACAATGTGGAATTTTGTAGATGAAATGTATAATTATGCCAAACTGACTCCAATGGAGAAAATGAATTCGTACTATCAACAGAGGCACAATCATCCATCACAATCACACAACTCATCAAGTGCATCAATTGACACATTAATGCGATGAACTTAACCAACAACGAGATCCATAGACCGCAAAGGCGAAATTCATCAAAAGCTCACATACGTGGAGCATAATACGCTCGATAGGTTACATCCAAGCCATAGTGGTTTCAACTTACATCAAAGGTAACATAGGGTTCGATATTACCACTGTAGCTTCCATTCAGTCCGGGTGAGCAGCCTGACAGCGTGACTTCCTCGCGGTAAACTGGCTAATCCGTTTCTTGTTTGCAAAAACAGTGTTCATGAAAAACGGCGTCGGAAAACTGGCCAAGGTCCTCACCTACAGCACGATTGGCTCAGCTAGAAGGTGGGGAAGGTCCAGACGAACACGACGGAGCTACGGTGAAGGCGTAGTGCGGGTAGTTGCAGCGGTGAGCAAGCTCTGCGACGGCGGAGCTATGGCGGAGTGGCTGCTTGCGGCTGCGCTTGCAGTGGCGAGCGGAGAAATGAAAAAGGACTGGTGAGGGCGTTGGCAGGCGCGGGGTGGCTTCAAGGCGCGTCTGTGACGCCAGGAGGCGCACGGCGCGTGGCCAGCGCGGTCAGCCGGCCGTCGACGCGCGGCGCACACGCGTCCGGCGTTTTCTGAAAAACGCGACCACTGTAGCTTCCATTCAGTCGGGGTGAGCAGCCTGACAGCGTGACTTCCTCGCGGTAAACTGGCTAATCCGTTTCTTGTTTGCAAAAACAGTGTTCATGAAAAATGTAGACCAAACATCCATCTGCAATTTACTTTCAAGAACCATCACCTAATTCGCCATGGATCAGAAGTTACAACAAGCCAAAGATGGCTCGATCACACTGAAATGACATCAATGACTTAGCAAGATTTTTCAGTGTTGATTAGCATGAAATTCTGACTTGTGGGCCATGTTTGACCATGTTCTAGACATTTTCATGAGTTGACCATAAAACAACTTTTGTTCCTTACTAAATTAGCTACAACTTTGCTTTAGGTTGCTCAAACATGCATAGACTCTAAGTTACACTTTTTAAACAGTCAAACAGTGAGACTCCAAGGGTCAATTCAAGTCAAACCTGCACTTGAGGGCATTTTGGTCATTTTGATCTACATGAACAAGGTTCCAACAAGTAAACTAAATGTAGTTAAGGTGTATTAGACCATGATCAACCATTTTACAAAGTTGTTATTCCACTTCTACTGATCACATGTGATAAAGAAAGTAAAACAAGCAATTCATACATATGTTTCAATACACTGTTTCACATGTTGCATGACCTTGTTGTTATCCTATACTTGTCACATTACTACCATATTGCCATGTTTCCAAGTATGAGAGTTTCAGGTAGCATTCAAATGTTGCACTACTACCATTCACAACAAGCAAGCATGAAACATACACAGTTGAAAATGTTGCATATGCACGTTTCAGTAACAATGACATGATGACATAGATAATGCACATGTTTATGAAATGACATGCAATTTAGTGGAAGCCAAACACCTAGGGTGTTACATGGAGTCTTTTCTTTTTATTGATTAAGTCTTGTTGAGTACCCTCAAGTACTCAAGGTTTGTTAACCATGTTGCAGGTGAACAACAGCAACCAATAGAGTTTTATCCTTGTTGTATGCATATTCAGGAGGATGATAGCCAGCAATAGTTTTATAATCTCATCCTTGGGCAGGATGTTACTTTTATATTGAATAAGCTTATGTTAGTCCTGCTATCCTACTTTGTATAGAAAGACATAACTTATGGTTTGTAATAACAAAACAAATGGTTTGTAAACTTATGGTTTGTAATACTTCCGCTATTTAACTCTGATGTTATATTTTTGTATCAACTGCTGTAATACTGCAATGTCTTCTGTAATGATCCTGATCGGATGTGAAAAGTGAACCCATGATAGACTACTAAAATTATCTGATTCCCATACATAGCAGTCAGAGGTCTTTAAGACAATGACAGGTGTATGTGGGACAGTTTATTTTGGCGGTCTATTACAGTTGGTACCAGAGCATTATTACAGAGATTATTGCTAGTATTACTGTTTGAAAAACTTCAAAAGAACATAACAAAATAGTTTCAAGTTATTTTGAGGAAAAGAATGCTTATAGCTTACTTTATGCTTAGGAGCTATGAAAGAGTGGGATAGCATGTAATATATTGCCCTATGTTTAAAATGAGAGTGCTAGCAGTCCTATGTTAAATTATGAGTATGGTGAAAGGTTATGTAAATGATGGCACTTATGTAAACTAACTCAATAAACTTATGTATGGGAAGGGTTTACATTCTGCATTGTTTACATTTCAAACTTATCATTCTATAACGACGCACCTACGTCTAGGTAAGTAGGTAAGTTGACCATCAGTTACCTCATGGTCAAATGGTGTTGGTAACCCTCCCTCCAGAGATGTGATGCCGGACATCTGCTACATGATGTTGAGAGTAGTCCTTTCGCCGAAGGGGTGAATCCGGATGCTTTCCTCAAGAAGTGGCCTACTTGAGGGCAGCCTGTATGGTAACATATAGGGTGTAAGTATCTACCATGCGATGTTGTCATGGTCGCACAGTCGGGGTGTGTTTACCCATGCATGTCCCGTAAAGCGAAGGTACGGGAAGTGAATACATGCTAGACACGTATGCAGCGTTAATCACATGTGTGTCACTTCTATATTCAAGTGGTAATGTATGTTGGGGTGGGCTATGATGCAAAGATTTTCTACTGGTACACTAACTTGCGAGTAAGAGAGTGTTGAGCGGCCTTATATTAGTAAGAGTGATCCGTATCTATGTGCCATCATATATGTTCTTGTCGTTTTACTTTTGGTGAGGTCGTTTTGTATAACGTAAGAATCATTCATGGATCATATCATCCATATGAAGTTGAAATATAATGATGTTTAAAACTTCCTCTTTTCATTCTAGGAACGGCTATTATTTGTTATAGCTGTTCTTCTTAATAAATCTGGTCATATACCAGGCCTTGCCAGTAAACCACTCTTTGAATGTTCTTGCTCATAAGTTGGATTGTGAACTTTTTGATGCACTTTAATTTTCCCTGTCTACTAAATGTTGAAATCTAGGACTAATTCTTGAATTCTCAAACCTATGCATGTGTCATATCTTGGTTTCTCCTAATGCAACACATGCTAGTTCCTTGACCTGGCTAGCTTGGCATGTGTTACTTGAGAGTTACTAAAATTGTGCCCTATAATATTGCATGATCCATAACCACGGTGCAGCGTCGAAACTTGGGGTCTCCTGTGGACTACAGCCATAAGGAAATACTGCCGGGCGCTTGCTGGTATCGAGGTCCGTGTTCATGAGCCATTATAGCCCTGCAATTAATATGATTCTCTCATCTTTGAACTCTCATTTGGAATTCATGTTTCCATCATTCCATTGAAGTTACTAAATCCCTTGTCACTTCCAACTGTCTTTTGATCTCGTTTGCAATTTCAAATCCAACTCTTGTTGTTTTATGAACAACTTGAAAGTTAATGTGTTTGACACATTTCGTTTTCCATTACTCAACCCAAGGCTTTTTGCACTTTGTAATCTCGGGACGAGATTTCTTTAAGGGGAAGGATTGTAACATCCCAAATGTTAAAAAGTAATTAAAAGTTTGACCATATCATCATTATGCATAATCATCGAGCATCAAGTCATTAATCCATTTCATGTTTAATTTATGGCATGCAAATGTGTATATGAAGTGTTTCATATGTTACATGAAATAACATCAATAATAGTGATTATGAAACTTTGTGAATTTTTGATGTGAAAATCTCCTAAACAATTAAAAATTTTTGTAAATATAATTTGAAGTGATACTTTACATTGGAATCAAAGATATGTTATATTTTTGAATCACACAAGTTTAAATTCAAGCTCAAATATTGAAATTAATAATTACTTCTCATATTTGGTTATTTTGCCTAAGTCCCTGAAAATATGATATAAAGTTCAATTTTTGGGGAATTATTAAATCATTTTTCACAAATAAAAGTTGGACAACTTTTGTTTCATTGATTGGTATGAAGTTTGTACTTTGAAATGGTAATATTGGTTGAAGTGTTTGACCTATGTTTAATCATTAATTAATTACCAAAAGTAGTTAAGCAAACTATTTTGGAATTCTAAAAATGAATTCAGAATTTTCAGTTTTAACTACCTATCTTGTCAATTAAAAATATCTTAAACCATTAAGAATTTGAATTTGATCCTTAAAGCAAAGTTGAATATGTTAGTAAGGTGAACAACTTTGTTTCTAGGAGATAAACATGTTACTGTATGAATGTGTGAGAAATTGAGAGGAGAGAGACTGTCAACATGAACAATGACCGGAGTCGTCCCCTTCTTCCCTTCTCCCTCTGTTCACCGGCGCCGCCGTGGCCTATCGGCATGTTCTTGAGCTGCGACGTGCAACCAACTCAGTGGCCAGCTTGAGGCGTCCTTAGCCAAGTTGGAATGCCCTTCTTCACTCCTTGAGACACACAGCCGGCCGTCATCGCTATCTTCTTCCTTCTCTCTTCCTCCTGTGCTGCCGCCATGAAGCTCTGCTCGCCGGCCAAAATTCGCCACAACTGCTCTGTCCCAATCCAATTCCTCTCCCTCACAGCTTTGCCTGATCCTTGCGCTGCTCTCTCATCCAGTTGCGCTACCGCTATCGGTTGGAGTCGCCCGTGCGCCAAAATCTCGCCGTGGCCAAGCCGCCATGGCCGCCGAGGTCACCTCACCGTGGTCAGCCCTATGTGATGCATCTCCCTCCCTTTTCTCGTTTGTTTTGAGCTCTTAGTGCCTCCCTATTGCTCATAGGTTTGCTGGTTGATCCGTTCATCCATGGGTTACACCGAAACGCCATCGCGACGCTGGTCCGAGCTGCCATGGCCGTCGTCGTCATCTGCAAGGAGCTCCATCGTGTCTTCGCTTCAACCAGTTGGACTTTCATGTCATGGTGAGCATGCTTGAGCCCCGACAAACCCTAGCTTCACCATTCTAAAGCTGTAGTAGCCGCTCCACCATCGCGCCGCCGTGGTCGGCCATGCCAGCCGCCTGCTACCGTGGTCTGCCTGGCCAGGGTCACTACCTGGGGACACCATGGAGCTAGAGCCTCTGCCATACTGATATCACCATCTGGCACACACTCCAAGTATGCTGCAAGGCTAGCATTCAAAGCAATAAACAACATAGCTAAGTACGAAGGCATCGTACTAGGGCTCAACAAATCCAAAGCATTAGAAGCACAGAAAATACTATTTAAAATAGATTCACAAATTATCGCGGGGCAAGAGGAAAAAGAATATACAACACACGAGCCGGAGCTGATCAAATACTTGGCAAAAGTCAGAGCATTGGAGCAGAGGTTCTAGGGTTTTACACTCAAGTACATACCAAGAGCAGAAAACTCAGAAGTAGATGAGTTAGTGAAGGTTGCAGCAAACAATTTTCCCATGCCTGAAGGAACCTTTTTCCAAGAATTAAAAGAGCCAGCAATAGTGGCAACGCCGAAGGCATTCAAAGAAGTCCTGGTTACTGAAATAGAAGATTGGAGGCAATTGATCATTGATTAAATCAATGGTACTCACCACGCGAAGGACGAGCCAAGCTCAATAAGAATGGCCGCCAGAGTAAGAAGTTATACCATAGTGGATGAAACTCTGTACAATAAAGGTGTCGTGCAACCACTACTGAAGTGCATAACACAGAATGAAGGCAAGGAGCTCTTGAAGGATATACATTCAGGAATGTGTGGGTCACACATAGGACCATGAGCACTATCCATGAAGGCCATTAGAGAAGGTTTCTACTGGCCAACTCACATCAGAGATGCTAAAGACTTTGTCAAGACCTATGAAGCATGTTAGAACACTTCACCCCAACAAGCAAGGCCTTCGGCAGCAACACAGCTCATATCACCAACCTGGCCATTACAAAGATGGGGAATGGACCTTGTAGGCCCCCTGCCACCTTCGCAAGGGGGGAACAAGTTTGCAGTTGTGGCAATCGAGTATTTCACAAGATGGATTGAAGCAAAACCCCTGGCAACCATCACTTCATAATCAGTGAAAAAACTCTTCTGGCGGAACTTAGTTTGCAGATTTGGAGTACCAAGAATTCTCACAGTAGACAATGGCAAGCAGTTTGACTCGAATAATTTCAGAGACTTCTGCAAAAGTATCGAGACATCATTAGCCTTCGCATTAGTCTACCACCCAGAGTCCAATGGTGCTGTAGAAAGAGCAAACAGAGTGGTATTCTCAGCAATATCCAAAATGTTGTTCGGCCTACGCAAGGGCAAATGGGTGGAAGAATTGCCTAGAATTGTTTGGTCCCACAACACCACAACATCTAGAACGACGGGTTTTACCCCATTCAAGTTGTTATACAGAGAAGAAGCATATATTGCCCAAAGAAGCAAAACATCAAAGCCTCCGCACAATGAAGCACACATTGGCTTCAGGTGAAGACTACTCAAAGGAAACCATCGAAGGCTTAAGACTGGAAGCAGTACAAAATATCAGCAAGTACCAAGAGCAAACCAAGAAATGGAGGGACACTCAAGTAGTTAGGAAAACATATAGAATGGAGACCTAGTCCTAAGGAGACCAAACGCAGCAAATGTTGGCAAGCTTCAACCAAAATGGGAAGGACCATACATAGCAATAGCTGTGGGTAGGCCAGGTTCATTCCACCTGACTGACAATGAAGGGAGGACAACCACTCATACCTGGAACATTGACAACCTCCGCAGGTTCTACATCTGAATGTAAGGGTGGCCTTCACGAAAATATAAGCGAAGGTCACCTAGTTATCAGTCTTATTTTTTTTTCTTTTTCTTTCATTTTCATACAAACGAAGGGCCTATACTCTTTTCCTCACAGAGGGGACTCCTTGTGGAGGTGAGGTTTTTAACTGAGGCAGGACCAATGTAAAATTCCTCTAAAATATAAAGAGGATATCCCCTCATGGAAGTTGAGAAACTGAAGGTCGAAAGTGGCTAGCAACGGAGCTGCAGCATTCGATGACCAAAACACGATAAGGAGGACCCTCCATTGCCCATAGCCAAAGGTTAAAAGGCATGGAATGACCTCCATAGCTCTAAAGCACCTCACCCTTGACAAAGACATGTCATGATTCAGGCATCAAGGTGCAAAAATTTAGGCTAAAAAGCCACATGCCTGACAAAGCCATGTCTTCGCCATAGGCATCGGAGCAATACCTGAGGAAGCTATCCCATTCAGGCATCAGGGAAATAAAAATGCAAAATAGCAAATGGCCAAGTACAAAATCATAAATACCAAAGATACTACAAGTACACCACTATCCACATCTATAATTGCAAATCGTATGCACATTCAAGGCACTTACTCACTTCAACGACCAAAATTCATGTAGCTAGAGAACTATAGCTGTCGCACCCTGGTTTTAAGGACAAAACCGAATACACCACCAGATGTGAGCCATAGGCACAAGTCCTCACATATTACTACATGGAATGGAAATTTATCGGAGTAAATGTTTAAATACATAACGTATTATATACCATATAGACATGCAGTGGAAAGAACACTCCTGGACTTTAGGCTGGGATTCTAGTCCATAGGAAATGGCTGACTAGTTGATCACAAGCCTCTAGTCGCCTCCAATAGGAACACCATCTGTAGCTATCTTCTAGACCATCCTCTGGGTTGTGGTGTGATTAAGCAAGAGTGAGCTCACCATGCTCAACAAGTATAACACAAGGGGATGCAAGGCTCAAAAGGCTAGACACTGGTTTACAGGGGTCAGCATTTTAGTGAGTCAAGTTTTAGCATTATAGTATACCAAGTTTAGCTTAAACCCCAAACAACCACATGATCATTATGATTACTGGCATTATAACAATGAGTAAGCATAATAACTGTCATCAATTCTGTTCAACACATGTTCTGTTCACCATATTTGTTCATTAACTATTCCGTGAGTTTTCTGGACCGCTCGTGACCGTGAGCACGGCTGTTATAATAGTTTTACACTATGTAGAGGTTATACATCTTTACCCGTGAGTCGTGATTTGCCCTTTCACCCGAGGTAGCTAGCCTCTTAACCCACTTTCAAGGAAGGTCGGCAGGGTTCACTATAAAGTCTTTCAAAGGTTTATCTAACAAGTTAGGGCCACTAGGATTGTCAAGGAGATGTAGAGCCCCCCTTTCGAAAGGCACAATGACGCGTAGCCTATACACCGATGAACAGAGGCCGCACTATAACCTAGTCATCAAGAGCCTAATGTGCCCTTTCAGGTAACCACTAACAAGCTAGAAAATGTCCTCATACTTGACTAAAGCCAGAGCCATATAGCCCTCACGGTTGTACTGTAAGTCCCAGCTTTTGTCGACAGATAAGTCCTTATGGAGGGCCAAGAGCATCACATATAAAAGCCAAGAGCTCCTTCGCCCTATATCCAAGTTGCTAAAAAACATCTTTTATCTTGATTGCATATCACCATTAGTCAAATTCATTGTTTAGCTTGAGCACTAGCAATTACTACCCATATGCATAAAAACCCATGGGTAAACCAAGGACAGGGTATCGAACATTAAGGTAGGTAGACTCCAGGTAGTTCATCGAACACATGCACATGATGAATTGCATTAAAGTGTATAGGTAACAAGTAACCTCATGTTATACTTGCCTTAAAACACCGATCCTTCGGTAAGCTTTAATCTTCAATGTCCTTCTTCTACTTCTTCTTGATCACCTCGTATATCTCACCGACTGGACGTAATCATAAAGCACCACACAACATCCATCCACATACATAGCATACAAGTACCTCAAATAGAACAGTACATCAATCATATAAAAATAAGTAAAAGAGTTTGAAACATGACTCTACGCATCACTACGATCATACAGACGCGAAGATCACGCTAATCGGAGTTAGCGAAGATCAAACTATAGCTATTCAAAGTTTAGAAATAAATGGATCCAATTTTACTTTTGAAAACAGGGATATAAAGGTTACTACTACGTAAAGTACCAAAATACAAATCTAACGCAATTTGAATGGGTAGAAATGGAGCTACGGTGCGTAAGATACGCTTTTTGGAAGATTTGTTTTGCAAACGGGAGAGAGAGATGAGTGCATCTGAATTGTTCAAATTTTAGTTTGAAAACAAGTTAAACATTGCTACTAACAGATAGATTATGAAATTACAAATCCAACATGACTTGAACGGATCAGTATCGGAGTTAAAACGAAGAAGTTATGGCCTCCCAAAGATCAGGGACCAATCTGCGATTTCAGAAAATATTTTATTTGTGAAACAGTCCTTCTTCTGCCTTGTTCAGATCGTCCTACTACCGTACTTTCGCGTGCTACAGTGTTACGCAGGGAAGGATGTCGCCAGCAGGGAAGGGGGCGGCCAGCAGAAGAGGGAGCAGGGCCAACTGGAGGGCTGTTGGCCGGCCAGAGAGGGAACTGGCGACCAGCAGGAAACAGCACAGTGCAGTTCATGGAGATTCTCGCCGGAGAATGAAAAGTAGATGGGAAAACGGTCAAACGGTGATGGATTCGATAAAAGGGATACTCTACGGTGTAGAGAACGACTGAGATCTACCTTGTGGTGGTGGTGGTTGACGTCGGAACTCGACGGTTTGCTCGGAAAAGCTCGTCGGAAGTTCGTCGGAAATCTAGCCTCTTCCAAACTTCGGCATCCGATCTAGGATGTTACAGGTGGCGGCTACAGGAAACGGGTTGTACTTCTCGAACCCTTGCGTCAAGAGGAACACCGGCATATATTGTCCTAGTGTTTAGAAATTTTAGAAATTCGAGATATTTTATTATTTCAGGAATTATTGATTTTCGGAATAAAATAATTCCAGAAAAATTGGGAATTACTATTTAGGCTCCGAAAAATATCTCCGAGCTCCGAAAAATTCTAGAAAAATTCCCTGGGATAGATGGAAGGATAAGGAACACAACCAAAGTGGTTTTATCTCCTGGAAAGACTTTTGGATTGATCGAGAAAAAAAGACAAGCTCCAAGAAATAGGAATTTAATCCCGAAAAAGGTCAGAAAAATTCCCGAAAAGAGAGGCATCGTTCTAACACAGTCTTAAAACCTTTTCCAAACCTTTGGATTTTGAAAACAAAGCATTTACAGTTTTAAATCAAACAACACCTTTTCTTTTGAGATTTATTTTGAAACAATGTGTGCTCCTTTTTGGAAAACCTTTGGGTTTTTTAAATGAAACCAAATCCTTTTTGAAACCTTTGATATTGGAAAGTAGAAGTGGCATTTGAAGGTAGAAGGTTAGGTCTCGATCTTTGGTCAAACCACTCATCACATCAAAATCAATGCAATGAGCATGTATGCACACACATGTTGCTAATTCATATGATAAGTCTTTAATTTAATAAAAAAATTTCTTTCCTATGTTTTCATGAGCACAAAAACAAGTATTTAAATCAATTTAACTCTATTTTAGAAACAGCAAATTTTAGGGTGTTACAAATCTACCCCCTTAAGATAATCTCGTCCTCGAGATTCGGAGAAGAAGAGAGATACTTCAACTTGAGATCTTCTTCACTTCCTTGAGCAACACCATCTTGATACTCACCTTGTGTTGTATGAGAACTCATCACGTGACCACTCTTGCAGATTCTTGTTCCATTTTAGTTCAAGTCCGGTCTTATTGCTTCTCTTAATTCGATCCCATGAATCTTATTATCCATATGTTAAGCTTCCAAAAGATCTTGCTTAGCTTGAATCAGAACTTTGAATTCTATGGTTCATTTCATTTTTTATGCATTTTGAAATATTTTACTTTTCAAAAGGGAGACTTTAAATCAAAACCAAACAAATTTTCTTTTTCAACTCCTTTTGAAATAGCTTTTCCAAATATGTTTTATGTTTAGAACTCAAGAAAATATTTCAACCATGTTTTGAAACTCTATTGAATAAATGTTTTTAAGGA
Organism: Miscanthus floridulus; assembly: GCF_019320115.1. Classification (NCBI taxonomy): domain Eukaryota; kingdom Viridiplantae; phylum Streptophyta; class Magnoliopsida; order Poales; family Poaceae; genus Miscanthus; species Miscanthus floridulus. Next base: position 70,928,032 of record NC_089593.1, read on the forward strand.
TTTGAAACAAACCTAACCATTTTCAAATCATTGGAAACTTAGAGAAACATACTAAGCTTTGTTTTTCAAACTCTTTTGAAAACTTGACTTTACAATCAAATCTCAAATAAAGAGCAGACAAATCAACTTAGGTTCTTTTGAAATCTACTTCAAACAAGTGATTTTCAAGATGTTAGAAAACAAACAAAACATTTGAACTTTATTTTCAAATCATTTTGAATGAACTCTTTTGGGACTTCTGAAATCAAACCAAATCAGTTTCAAAGCCTTTTTAGAAATGAAAAGAGTAAGTTTTCAATTCCTTTTTTTATGTCAAATAAAAGATTTAATCCACATTTTCAAATTCTTTTTGAAATAAGCCTTTTGGGAGATCAAATCAAATCAAATAATTTTCAACCCTTTTGAATCATTCTGGAGGACTTCTTTTAGAAACCACTTTTGAAATCAACTCAAACCTTTTCTTTTCAAATTTTATTTTGAAATCCAACTTAATTCTAATTCAAAGCCAAAGTGCCCATTTTCCAAATGCAAATTGTTGCAAAACTTTTTAACCAACTTTTCAAACTTTTGTAAAATATTTTCAAAGCATTTTTAACACCTTTCGAGTAAAATTTGAAATAAGACAACTTAAATTGATTTTTTAATCGGTCTTTTCCAAACAACCCATTTAAAAAACACTTTTGAACCATTTCAAAGTGTTTTAGAATAAGACCTTGAATAGCAAACGAAAACATTTTTGAAATTTAGTTCAAAGCAAAGTGGGTTTTCAAATCTAAATTCACTTTCAACTTTTGAAGTTTTAGAAATAAAATACTTTCAAACTCTTTATGAATATCTGTTTTCAAACTAAAACCTTGAGTGAAGCAGTTCAAATCAAATTGTTTTCTTTTAAATGAACAAAAGAGTCTTTCAAAATTCAAATCAAAACTTTTGCACTATCTCAATATTACTTTTTGGCAACTCTTTTTGAAATTCTTTGTAACTTAAATACTTGCTTCAAATCAAATCTCATTCTTTGGTGAAACACTTTTGAAATTAAGTTTCGAAATACCAACTCTTGAAATGAGAGAGCAACAAACTTAATTCATTTCTTAACTTAGTTGAAAACAACTTTTCAAGAAGTTTTTCAAAGTTTTTGAACCAAAGGTTGTTAATTCATTTTCCAATATCTTTTGAAGATTTTATTTCAAGAAAAGGGCTTTAAGTAGAAATCAAAACCAAACCAATTGTTTTCAAGAGTTAATCTTAGTATCGATCATTCTTGCAACTCATTGTATACTTCCTAGATCCTAGGTACGTGAAGATCGAACTCCCAACCATAGCTAGCTCGAAGATCAATCTTGACGTAGATCCAAACTCCTCGCAACACTCTTAGCTTGGCTACCCCCTTAAGAAGAGATGAGATAGGGGCACCAACATCCAACATGTATCTTTCTTCAAGGTATATTATCATCCTATGACATCCCAGAGAGCTTGTGAACATAGATAAGAATAAGAAAACTTGATCCTTCCTGTAGACAGAAAATAGTAGCGCAGAAAACATCCATATCTCGAGTTCTGTTTATCCAAAAAAGTTGAATCTTAAACCGTTGGGAAGCTTATAAAATTACCCATAACTTTTGTTTAGACCACTTTTTCAGATTCTGCAGTTAACTTGGTCTAAAACTTTTCTCAACAGGAACTATTTCAGATTCCAGACAGCGCAGATGTATCTCCTTGTGATTTTCATATATTCCCAAACCAGAAGAGATATCAAGGTGATTCTTGCGTGAAAAGAAAGTTATTGAAGTCTATTTTCACTCAGAATTTTATCAGAATTTTACTATTCACTTTGTTCGGGTGCATATGCCATTGAAGACAGACTGCTCCAGAAGACAGAAAACAGGGAACAAGAGAAAAAGAACCCAACTATTTATTCCATTGATCCTTATACCTTAAACCTTTAATATAAATGAAATTGTGAGCATAACCCATAAATTCATTGCACTCGTTGCAAAGATCCAACTCAACTAGAACATAAGGACAAACCATCCAAACACAAAATACAAGCTCGTTGCTAATCGTTCCTTCTAGCTACTTGGTAGGCATTCTTACTGGAAAACTTCTTAATAGGGCTTTGATAATTTGAATAGAGGTGATACTAGAAAGCTTTGCAAAAGAACAAGAACAACCACTCAAGGAGATAAGAAAGTATAGCTTGAAGGGAGCTATCAAGGATAGGAGACAATAGGACAAGGATTGCAAATATTCAATTCAATGAGTCAAGGAGGTGGAGAAATAGTTTTATAGCAAAATAGGTTTTTAGAAACAACCAGTGATAACTAGGCTTACGTTCTATAGTCTACACTGCTCTGATACCATTCTATCACACCTGATTTTAAGGACAAAACCGAATACACCACCATATAGTGAGCCTAGGCACAAGTCCTCACATATGACTACATGGAATGGAAATTTATCAGAGTAAATGTTTAAATACATAACATAATATATACCTTATAGACATGCAGCGGAAAGAACACTCCGGACTTTAGGCTGGGATTCCACTCCACAGGGAATGGCTGATAGATAGATTCTGAAATTATGAATCCAACACGACATGAACGGATCGTATTGGAGTTAAAACGAAGAAGTTATAGCCTCCTAAAGATCAGGGACCAATCTACGATTTTAGAAAATATTTTTTTTGTGAAACAGTCCTTCTTCTACCTTGTTCAGATCGGCTTGCTACAGTACTTCCGTGGGCTACAGTACTGTGCAGGGAAGGATGTCGCCAGCAGAGAAGGGGGGGCCAGCAGAAGAGGGAGCAGGGCCAGCTAGGGGGACGTTGGCCGGCCAGGAAGGGCCGGTGGCCGTCCACAGAGGGAACTAGCGGCCAGCGGGAAACAACACAGTGCAGTTCATGGAGATTCTCGCCGGAGAATGAAAAAAGTAGATGGAAATACGGTCAAACAGTGATGGATTCGATAAAAGGGATACTCTATGGTGTAGAGAACGGCGAGATCTACCTTGTGGTGGCGGTGGATGACGCCGAAACGTGACGGTTTGCCGGAAAAGCTCGCTGGAAGTTCGCTGGAAACCTAGCCTCTTCCTAACTTCGGCGTCCGATCTAGGAGGCTACGGGTGGCGGCCAGTGGAAACGGATTGTACTTCTGAAACCCTTGCGTCGAGAGGAACACCAGCATATATATAGTCCTAGGGTTTGGAGATTTTGGAAATTCAAGATATTTTATTATTTTAGGAATTATTGATTTTTGAAATAAAATAATTCCAGAAAAATCAGAAATTACTATTTAGGCTCCGAAAAATATCTCCGAGCTCCAGGATTTTGATCCCGAAAAAGGTCGGAAAAATTCTCGAAAAGAGAGGCATCGTTCTAACGTGTCTTAAAACCTTTGCCAAACCTTTGGATTTTGAAAACAAGGCGTTTACAGTTTCTAATCAAACAGCACCTTTTCTTTTGAGATTTGTTTTGAAACAATGTGTGCTCCTTTTTGGAAAACCTTTGGGTTTTTTAAATCAAACCAAATCCTTTTTGAAACCTTTGATATTGGAAAGTAGAAGTGGCGTTTGAAGGTAGAAGGTTAGGTCTTGGTCTTTGGTCAAACCACTCATCACATCAAAACCAATGCAAGAGCATGTATGCACACACATATTGCTAATTCATATGATATGTCTTTAATTTAATAAAAAAGTTTTCTTTCCTATGTTTTCATGAGCACAAAAACAAGTATTTAAATCAATTTAACTCTATTTTAGAAAAGGTAAATTTTAGGAATGTTACAACAGCCTATAAACGGTAAGCCAACCCAAGCCACCCCACCCATTTTAGCAATTAGCTAACAGCTTCCACGCCGTGCAAAAGGAGAGCTAGAGACAAAAACAAGACACTGACGTCATGGAGGCAGGAGTATCCTTGCAAACCCGGGATACAATCTCAAGAGGTATCATGCGAAGACTCGTAAAAGCAATAGCTCGAGGCACCAACCAAAGGCCAGCGGGAGCAGTCCAGAGCTCCCTTCATTCCAAATGATAATGTAATAACACACAATGAATACCAAATAGGCCTTCGTTTATTCAAAACCAAGCGCACAATCAAAACAAACGCAACTTACAACAAGCGAAACATAGAGCGCATACACAAAGTTGAAAATCCAAAAATTACAAGGCACGAAGGCCCATAAATGAAATAGACAATGCAGTCAGTATCCTACAAAGGGGAGTGAGGCCCCCGCCAAGCCAGCGATCTAATGAATTCACAGCGTTCATCGTCTATGTCATTCAGAACAAAATTCCACACATCGGAAACCGAAGGCCAAGGAAAACTTAAACGCCAGTAATCGCATAATTCACCATCGACATACACACCATCACGCATCATGGTTAAAGGGATCACGTCCTGCGCAGGCCCCCAGGAGGCAACTTGCTTAGAACAAGTTCGCATTAATTCCTAAAAGAACGAAGGCTACACAAAAGCAGGTAGCATTTTTACAGCACCAAGCAAGGTGCAAAAGCCTGGCACCTACACTACTCCTTGAAATCTATCAAAGCCTAGGGGTTAACTTCCAGAGGGGTACAAGCAGAGGCAGGCTCCTCCGGCTTTTGAGTCTCATCCCCAGCAAGCTCCTTCGTTTTCTCTATCTCCGCAACACAAGAGGATTCCCCGGTTTTCTCCTCGCCAGCCTTACGAGTCGCCGCCTCCTAAGCCGCACGGCGAACCTCCGCCGCCTTCAAATCCTAAAAAAGCAAACAAGTAAACCATAACAACAAGAACAAAAATGCAAACGATAGAGCAGAAAGAGAAGAAGAGAAACACAAACCTCAGCACAATGAGTTTCCGCTAAGGCCTTGGTATCTTGTCGACCAAATTTGCACCAGAAGTGCTCAACGAAGCGACGGACAGTGGTCGAGACAGCCTTTGAAGCTTCACCAAGCGCCACCGGGCTTTTGTAGTCCTTCTTGCGTTTAAGTTCCGCAACATGCTCACAACCGACCTTCGCCAACGTCTTGGCAAAATTCGTGGCTCTTGAAAGAGCAGCAAAATCCCCAAACCTTGCCAACGAAACCAGGAACCTTGGAGAAATTACCACTCATCCACATAAAAATGCCAAACCAAGCGTCTTCGCCTCGTCAAGTTGCTTCTTCAGGCTATCAACTTCCACGACAAGGGCAGCACTTGAAGCTTTCTCGGCATCTATCTCTTTGCGGAGGTTCTCCGCGGTCTCATTGACCTTTCGCGCCCTCTCCAAAGCCAAGCCCTCGGCAGCCTTTGAGCCAGCAAAATCCTGGTCTAAGGCCTCCGACCTGGCCTTTGCCTCATCAAATTCCTTTTTGCCTAACCGAAGGCCTTTGATCTCCTCCTCAAGATGTCCCTTTCCAGCCACTAGCTAGGTTGTCGCACTCCTTCTGAAGGCCCTCCATAACCGTGTCATGGTCAAGGATCTCCCGAGAAGCCTGCTCCTCCAGCGCCTCCGCAAGGTGATGACTCTACAGCATAAAAAACAAAAAATAAAATAAAAAAACAATCAAACATACGAAATAAACACCTAAGTGACAAAATATATACGACCAAACGAAGGCCAAGTAAAAACATACCACAAACTGCTGCTCAAGATTGAGTCGCAGCAGGCTATAATTGTCAACCGTCTTAAAATGATGACGGACATGATCTATAGAAAGCCAGAACATAAGACAAATAAGTTAACAAACAAAAAGCAAAAAAATAAGCAACAAACAACCTCCTAGTATTTGGGAAAGTTGGCCCAGTGCCTCCGCCCACCCACCGAGGGTATCAGAAGAACCGCCTGGTGCAAACAAAGCACACAAATGAACAACTCATTAAGTAATAACAGGAAAGTCCAGCAGCAAGAAATAAAAGCTAACCATCGCTGCCAGACGACGGAGGTGGCACCGAAAGCCCAACAAGTCTAGGGTGCCCAGACGCCTCAGTTGGCTCATCCAAGGGAAGATTGCGCCCAGGCGTAAGGGGCCTGTCGCCGAAGGCACCCGCAATCGCCGTCCGGCCACCGGTGGAGGACCCCACGGGCAATGCCCCTGCATAGCAAGAGTTTTTTTAAGTAAAAGCACCAACAGAATACAAAAAGGAAAGCCAACAAACAGATATTTACCCAAAGTCAGGATCCCCCGAGCAGCATTTGCGATAGCAGCATCCTTGTGCTGAGGGGATCCCGGGGTCAGCAACCGATCCTCCAACTCCATGTTAGACTCCTCCTGGCGGAAAGCCTTCAAGGAGCGAGTCTGCCCCTTAGAGGTGGCTTCATCGTCATCAGACTCCGCCATCATGCCCGCGTCCCCGTCCTCATCTTTGGAGCTGGACAAACCAGCACTAGCCCCGAAGACCGACGGCAGGGTGTCTAGGTCTGGGGCGCCAATAGCAGCACCCCCGGTTAAGCCTTGGACAACAGACGACATCAGCTCATCGCCTCCACCGCTGTCGGAGGCCGCAGCTTCAATAGCCCCCACCCCCGCCTCTTCCTCATCAGAATCAGTAGAGGAAGCCTTCGGAGCAGCTACGACCTTGCGCCTCTTCGTGGTCGTCTTCGACTTACCCGCGGCCTTCCTCTTTTTTGACTCCGCTTGGGCAGTCGTGACCTTGGCAGTAGTGGCTTTTCTCTCCTTATCTTCAATAGACCTCAGCACCTTCGCTGGAACCTTATGTTCCTCATGGTGTATCCCCAACACCTTGAAGATGCGATTAAGGTGGGGCATTGTGCCAGAGATAGCCCTTCGCGCAAGATACTCGAGATCAGAGATATCGCCAAATATTTCACACGCTTCCTATTCAACATAGCGGACGAATTCTTCTTCGGTCTCGTCTACAGAACGTTGAATGTTAAAACACGGGAAGGGCACCCCTCCCTCTTTGCCAAAAACCGGAAGCTGCACATTCTCTAGTGTCATCGCCGGCCTGTTCTTTCCAAGAGGCCCGCACTTGGAGGCCACAATCTCCTCCATGAGATCATGACCTCTGGAATACTGGTAGGCCAAAGCAAAACCCGCGTTACAGGCCGCACGCAGAGGCTCAATTTTTGAACTAGGAGTCACCCGTGTCGAAGGCTTCATATCACTCAAGATAGATGCCAGCGGGTAACGAGTGGACTTCTTCCCATCATCATCTGTGGAAGTCACATCGGAGTTCCTCACATAGAACCAATAGCACATCCAATACTTCTCCCACTTTGTTCTTTTGACAGAAGCAAATCTCCAGCCTCGGCTCCTTCTGCGCTCTCTTCGCCACTAAAGTGCAACTGCCATACTGAGCTTCAAGATTGTCTTTGCCTACCTTTTTTGGTTGCCACTGGAGTTCGTAGTACTCGCAAAAAGTCTCCAAATTTGGCTCCGTGCCGTAAGACAAGAAAGCCCAGCAAAACTTTCTAAGTGCAAGAATTCCATTAGGAGTAAGATGATGGAGCTGTACCTTGAAACTCTCAAGCACCTCAAGAAGATACCTGATGGCAGGAAATTGAAGGCCGCAGGCGAAAAAGTCCTTGAAAACAATAGCATCAGTCGCTCTGGGCCTGGGGACTGTCTCACCCTTCGGAGGCCTCCCATTACCCTTAGGAATAACACCCGCCATCTCGAGATCATCAATCATCTACTGCATCATGAGTGAAGGCCCGAAATCCTATGTCTTCTTGGCCATGACCTCTGCATCCTCAGCACCAATCAAATCATGAACAGAAGCTTCAACACTAATGAGATCCTCCTCAATATCTTGGTCCTCCGCACTAGCCAGCATGCACTCTTCAAAATGCTTGGACTAACCGCTAGCCCTAACACCAACAAGGCGAGAGTAAGGGCCGCTAAAGGAAGCCTAGCGAGAGTGGAAACCGACAGGGGAAGCCACCTCCGAAGAATACACAAACTAGAACTGATCGAAGGCAAGCTCAAGCTAAGCGAAGGCAAAAGAAAAGCAAGAGCTAGGAAAGCGATGGCTCAATCTAGGGAGGATCCTCCACCAACACCCCCCCCCCCCCCCCCCCCGCCTTATATAGCCCTCGGGCAGACGCTCCGACTTCTGCCGCCAATGGTCAAATCTGTTTGGCGGCGCATCAGTCCCAGAGCCACTACAACAAACCAAAAAATGACACCTCACGATGTACAAGGTTTGGCATAGTGCATCCTAGGGGGAAGGGGGAAGTCCCCATAAGGACCTTCACAACTCAATATCGGTGGAGAGATTAAGGATCATGGCCCGACTGTGCCAGACCAAACCCTCAAGAGGGGAACTGTTGGGACACGAATATGTGAGTAGGCGAAGGTCCAGTGTTACCTTCTCACCGAAAAAGAACTGACGGTAACCTTGATGTATGAACCACTTCATGAGTTATACAGGCACCTCCACCCTAGGCACCACGACGAGCGGAGGCCCCAGACTGTGCAAGCTGTTGGGACGCGGATATGTATGCAGGCACCTCTGCCCTAGGCATCATGATGAGCAAAGGTCCTAGGGAAAAGGCGGATGTCCCATACGGCGTGGGCTCGGAGTCAACAGTAGGGTGGTCCGAGCATGCGCGATGGCGGAGGTCATCATGGTGAGGGCGAGCAGAAGAACCTGGATGGCAGCTGGGACCGGCGAGGGCGAGCCTTCGCCACCCACTGGGCAACCCCCATAGCGTGCAGGCCCTAGAAGGCCGATGGGCCTCCAACAGGCGCAAAGCGAGGCCCACGAAGTATGGCGGTTGCCAAGGGAGAAGACCCAAGATGCCCTTGAAGGCCCTGCTTGCGTACAGGAAGATCCCGAGAATATGCCCGTATTATTGGAGGGTACGATGGTAAAAGAACTCCTCCGTGTACAGTAATCTATAGAAGGGGGTGGTCGACTCTGTTTAATGAAGCCCTAAATTAGTGTGGATCCCATCTTTCTTAGCATTCACTTAGGGCCTACAGCGTCCGCCGGAGGCTACCCTTTCTCACCTGTCAGGGACAATTTCCCAACAACGTCCCTAAGATATTTATAAAACTTTAATAATTATCTTACCTAAATTCTAGGCCATGGTGGATCACAGGTTGATGGGCTACTAATTGCAAAATAATTTGACTGTGGGACTAGGTATCAATGCTTGTGTGCTATAAGTAGTTGAGAGCAGGGTAGATCTTGCTGGGTCTATAAATAAGAAGTTTGTGCTTGGGAAATGCAGATAATTCATGATCTAATGGTGAGCCTTGCTGTTGTAGGGTTCAGAGGCATCAAGAGTCTGTGTTCCTTCTTCGTGTTGAGCAGCCACCAACAACCCTCTCCTTTTGGAGACTACTGTCATCAGCTGCGGGCTGGTCCCAAGTCTTGTTCCATGAGTGAGCAGCCTCGCAGAAGCTGAACGTCAGACTCCAGGTCAAATCCTTGATGGGGTCATATGCTCATACTCCATGATCGCGACGAACCAGCGTGTGCCTGCACTCGGACCGACAAAGAAAACATTGTTGGCTCAAGCTGTATTTTGAGTGTTGTGGTGCGACGTGACATAAAACTTGTCCAGGGAAGGATCCACATTGAGAATTAGATGTTGACCCACGTCAGGAAGCATTGCTTCAAGAGCTCGATGATATCTTCACCTGATTTCCTTGGCCAAGAGATGCATGTGACATGTGAGTGCATTGTAAGGAAAATGGAACCTTGTCCCATTTAGTTTGGATTTTGGTGTTTGATGATCAACAAGACCAAATTAGACTAATATATTTGCAAGTGTTTGTTTTGTAAGTCCAATATGAGTGCAAACGTGACTTGGACATAGGCAACGGTGGGATCCGGATGATCAACACCTCAAGCAACACATTTGAAGCTACTAAGAAGACCTACAAGATCATGCACAAGTCCAAGACACAAGATGGAACCAAGCCGGGTGCAAAGATCTTGAAGAAACAAGCGAAACAAGGGGTTTAAGTGTGACCAGACGCTCTGACCGGACGCACTGACCGGATGCATCTGGTGGAAAACCCTAGCCTGCACATGTCTGCTCGTGTGACCGAACACGACGGTGTCGCTGTTCACTAACTCATCACTGACTGGATGCGGGAACAGTAGATAGAGTCCAGTCGCTATGAAGAGAGGTCTCAGAGGGGCGCTACGCCGACCGGACGCATCCGATGGCTGTGACTGGACTCCACGAGAGTCCGATCAGTTGAACGCGCCAAAGGCCAGGTGACCGTTGAAGGCGACCGGATGCATTCGGTGTACTCGACCGGACTCGATGGAGCGTTCAGTCAGTACAGCTCGCTGTTTGACGGGTTACCGTTGTGAGAGACCGGAGGCATCCGGTGCCGGCGCAATGTCGCGTCCAATGCAAGCCAGAAAGTTGGGACTTGCCTCCAACGGCTACTCTCTCCATGGGGCTTATAAATAGACCCCAAACTAGCCATTTGAGGTGTGGAAGAGTGAGGAAACATATCAAGGGTGTTGAGACAACATTTTAGAGCTCTCCACTTGCTAAGTGCTTAGTGATACATTCGGTGATTAGCGTAGGTGCTTTGCGAAGTGCTTAGGTTAGTTAGACCACCACTTATGCGCTTGCTCTAGGTTTATTCCTAGTATTTAGTGAGGTTTGCATACCTCTTACCACTCGTTGCTTGCACACACCATTATTGTACATTGGAGGGCTTGTAGTCTTGCGAGACCACACCAACTACGTTTGTGGTGTGGCCGCCACTGTGTACGGAGGGAACAAGGCCCTGCGGCGTTTCGGCTGGAAGCTTGATAGTGAAGACGGCGGGGAGCATCCGGGAGGGGCTTGCCGGAAGGCACGTCAGAGACCCACTTGCGCGTGGGGAAGGCCCGAGGCTATACATGGAGTTACCCGACTGGGAGCTTGGCCGTTGTGTGGGATTCCTTGCGAGGGGTTCCAACGAGGACTAGGGGAAAGCTTGTGCCCTTCTCGATATCTCAGTAAAAATACTAGAGTCATCGACGGGAGTTTGCATATCTCTACCTTACTTTTTAGCTTCCTGCATTTACATTCTTTAGATAGCACTCCTTTTGCGGTAGAGATAGCAACACACTAGCAAAACCATAGTTGCACATTTAGATAGTTTATCTTTTACATAGGTTTTGCTAAGTGTAGAGAAAGAGGCCATAGTTTTGAGTAAGAGTTTTAAGTTGCCTAATTCACCCCCCCCCCCTCTTAGGCGTCACTGGTCCTTTCAATTGGTATCGGAGCTGGTTGGCTCATCTTTGGACCTTTGGCTTCACCGCCATTGAGCTGACGTTATTTAGAGTGGGAAGGATGGATATCTCTAGGCCTCCGCTAAAAGAACCTATGGTTCTTTCAAAATGAATGAAAATGAGCTTGTAAAAAACATATATTCTCATTTGAATCTAATTGTCAATGAGCTCAATTCCATAGGGTTGACAAAGCTACGGTGATGCGGATATTGTGAGGAAGATCATCTCCGTGCTACCACTCAAGATACAGCAAGCATCATCACCATTCCTCCACAACTTGGAGGACTTGAGCAAAATGACCCCGGCCATTCTCATAGGCAAGCTTGTGGCATATGAGATGTCACGCAAGATGGGTCAAGAAGAAGCTACTTCATCAAACAAAGCCACCGCTCTCACATGTGACGAGCAAAAGAAGATGAAGGGCAAGAATGTTGAGTCAATCTCAAGCTCAAGCTCCTCAAGTGAAGGTGAAGAAGAAGATGAGGATGATGAAGAATCAAGTGATGATGATCAAGCCTCCACCTCCTCCAACTCCTCAATTGATGATGAAGAAACAATCAAGCTTATACGAGGAGTGGAGAAGTTGATCCACAAGCTCAATATCAATGGTGCGCCCATCCAAATTGAAGATTGCATCTTCACAAATCAAAGAAGATAGCAAAGAAAGAAAGGATGCTATGGATGTGGCAAGAGAGGGCACTTTGTGGAAAATTGTCCAACTAACAAGCCCACACCCAAGGACAAGAAGAAGGCAAGAAAATCAAAGTGCCAAGCCCTCACTTCAATCAAGACTTGGGATGATTCATCAAGTAAAGATGAAGCCCAACACAAGAGGCATGGCCGCAAGCAATCATCATCAACCACTTCATGTGCGTGCCTCATGGCACGAGGTAACGAAAGTTCTAGCTTAAGTGATAGTGATAGTGATGATGAGCTACCTTCTTATGATCAACTTGTGCGAGATAATCTCAAATATGCTAAGGCATGCACTAGCCAACAAAAGAAAATAAATGAATTAAAAGCAAAGGTAGATAGCTCACAACAAGCTTATAAAGTTTTACTAGAACAATATGAAACTTTTGCTAATCTTAATGTTGAGCTATCCACTAAAATTGAGCAATTAGAGGCTAGTGCAAGCACAAATGAATTCACAATCAATGATAAGCAACTAGTAAAGAAAAATGAAAAATTAAAAGAAAAGTTAGCTAGCACACAAGATGCTTATAAAAGTTTGCTTGCTAAAATAGAAATCATGTGCAAACAATGTGATGCTCTAACTACTAAAGTTGCTAATCTTGAAGCTAGCACGCCAGAGCTGATCTTTTCTCTCCTCTCTCCCTCTCACAGCGCACATGGGAGCCGGTGAAGTCAATTTTTTCAGCTCCACCGGCTCCCGGTGTCGCTGTGAGAGGGAGAGAGAGGAGAGAAGAAATCAGTTCCGGTGAACAGTGTTTGTACAGTGAAAACGCAGAGGGAGCCGGAGCTTCTGAATCCGCACCAAATGGGCCCTTACTAACTGTGAAACCTAGTGGAAAATGCTTGTTGTACGAGTGGAAAAGCAGGGGCCATTCTACATCATCAATGGACTCTTAACATGATCTGGCTCACCTTGTCCTCAGAATGGTGGTCATGTCAAGATGTATTGGCACTGGCCCTCAAGTTAGCGACGTTGGATTGATGAAGGCATCCTTATCTCATGGATGATATCGCCATCTGTATAGGGGACACCGCAACCAATAAACTCCATCACAGCCAGGGTGACCTCCCTTTAATTATCTTACACATTGTACACGTTGTCCAAAGGAACCCACGTCCAGTATCTGACCCAACTCCCACATGGCCTTGCAACAAGTCAGAATAGTTACGGTAGCACCTGCACCAAGTTTATATTGATACCTAGTCTTATCAAACCTTCAAAATGCAAGCTCATAAGGTAATACAAAGCTTCTTGGTGCCTCACATGTGTACATGCGTACTATAACAACAATGCTATGGAATTTTTAGTCTATCCATGACTAGGTCCTAAGTAAAACTTCCAAAAACTAGGATCCATAACTAGCTCCTATGTACAACTTCCAAAAACTAGGATCTCTTTTATGGACCTAATGGAAGATATCAGAATGATGGGATGAGGATGTAGGCTGTTAAATTATGCGCCTACCACTACAGGGCATGTCCACGGATGTGTAACTATCTGTACAAATACAGAGGACAATGGACAACTGATGAATGATGGTTATGACTCTAGCTTAGCTGCCTTCTGGGCTTTCTTATATTATTTACTGAGAGCCATGACAAACCATGATCAATCTAGATGACTACTCTGATCTTCTCTAATCCCTTCCAACCCCCTTGGTTTGGGGATGAAATTAAACTGAAGGATCGAGAACGGCGATCAGAGGGGGGTGAATGGGAGCCTTAAATTTCTTTTGAAATATTTGGTCATTGTCCCAAAATCACCGCCAAACACGTGAAGCAAACACTGTGATGTCCATGACCCAAAAGAATGGGTGGATGTTCCCTAGGAACACAGCGGGACACCACAAAGCAAACGAACCAAGAAGCACTTGCACAGAAGCAATGATCCGAAAGCGGTACACTCAACTCCTATGGACAAGGAGCAAGTTCCCAACCCTAAATACCCAAGCCAACTGGTGACAAGAGTACTTAGAAAAGATCCTTGGATCGCTAGAAAACCAACGCAAAAACCGGATCGCGAATCGGAGCTCAAACGCGCAAGAAACGGACGAAACAACACTGCAGGTTCATGTCCGGTGCACCGGATAAGTACTGTTCATGTCTGGTGCTACCTTTGTCTGGTGCACAGTGGACAGGGCGGTGCGTGGTCACGATGAACCAAATGCATGGGATAGCTACAGTGCTTGTGCGGTGCCCCGACACCTTGTCCGGTGCTTTTGAAAAGAACACGAACAGCGCACGAGCAACAAGGAATTCGACCAAATCTTGGCCAAATCAACTCCAAACTCCACCAAATTTTGACCAGAGGATCACAAGGAGTTTGGGAGGATATCTTTAAGAGATCATCGCCTAAGATTGAGCCTAGACACGGGAAAATCAAATCTCGCGAAGAACACGGTTCTTTCTCCCCGAAAACGAAATCGTGTGGATTCAGTCAAATTCCTCTGGTAGGAAGGTTCAACACACATCCTTGCACGATTTGAACCGAACAAAAACACCCTAAAAGCTCGGATCGAAGAGATCGAACAAAACCAAGAGAAGGGGAATCTAGGAGAGGAAGAACACAAGAACGTGGATCACAAAGACACAACTCATGATCTGAATCCCGGAGGACAAGAGGAGGTAAGGGCCTCCATTCCCACATAGATCAAGAGTACACATATGAAGTTCTCCTAAACATCTGCAGATCACTACAGCAGTCTAGAGACAGGGAAATCCTAACAGAGATGAACTGGAAATGTACAACTGGAGTGATGAGACAGAGTGGAGGCAGCGCCTTCTTATTTATAGACCTATTACACAATTCCACTAGTGCTCCTAGATATTTTGAGAGAACCAGATAACCCCAGGGGTATTCTGGTACAACTTTTTCTCTGTCGATCAGACGACCACGCTTCCTTGAGAGGTTTGCTTCGCCTCGACGCAACCTCTGTGATTCCGCCATGTGACGCTCTATTCCTCCTTGGAACCTGCGCCCGGGTTTTGAGGCCCAAACCCGAAAACCGTCCACCGATGGTTTTGCGGCCCAAACCACCAAACCCGCTCGTGAATAGCGTACTCCATACACGTCCCCCGCACCTTGACACCTGTCAACACCGTCCTCGACCGCCTGGCCGGCAAGTCTTCTAGAGCCTCCACTCGACTTGCACGTCCGCCGTCTTGACTTAGTCAACACGGTCACTCCTCCATGTACACTTGCGCTTGTTGATATCCCCAGGTATCAGCCACCATGGCTAGTCACCCAGCTTCTTCGGTCCTTCAGTTCAAGCCTCCGATGTCCTTCCTTCACCGCTCCTGATCCCTCGGCATGAACCCGCTTGAACTTCACCTTCGCCGTTGACCACCGCCTCCAAGCTCCACATCTACGCATCACAAGCCAAGCGACATGTTGCACGACACAACTCACACCATGGTTAGTTCACAAACTCAACCTGAAGCGCAACTCGTTGACAATCACTCATCATAAACTCAAACCACAAGGGTACATTTCAACCTTATGTTCACAATCTCCCCCTTGATGAGTGCATTGTCAACACCAACACACAAACATTAGAGATAAAGAAGCAGAATAAGGGGAAGGAAGAAGGAACTCACCCAAATGACCAAAAGCCAATGAAAAGCCAAAGCAGGGTCATTTGAAGTAAGCAAAACTTGGTTCCCAAATATATGGGCAACGGCTCGACGCAACCAAGTAAAACACAGCTAGTCCTCAAAAAGATGCAGAAAAGGCTCAACCCTCCAGAAGAGGCAAAGGCTCAATACATCTAGCAAAAGCAATTCAAATGCAACTCCCCCTGAACAAATACAATATCTCAAAAGTAAGCATTCTCAACAACATATTCCCCTTTGGGTGGTTTGTGTGAATCATTCTCCTCCTTGTTGATACATGCACTTAACAAGCTCAAGCCCAAAGACTGCAACTCCCTCTCAAAGTATGCTGAAAATGCACATGGATGCAGAAAATGCAGAAGCTTCAGGAGTATATCAATCATTATGAAAGAATTCTCTAAGGGACACTGTAAAGTTAGTAAAGCAATTAATCTGAAAGCTAGCAGATGCTCAAACTGATCATAGGGTACAATTGTGAACTACAAAGCATTTTGAGCCAATTTTAGTCTTGAGAAAGCATTCACCACAGAATTAGCACTTACCATGTATAAGCAGGAAATCAACAAGTGCTTTCAAATCTATACAAGGTGAACTAACTCAAGCTAGTGTCTAATCAACATGCCACGAAATGAATTCAAACTTGTGTTTAGCATCAAAATTTTCATTATATTCATTTTTCATATAAGGCATGTGATTGCGCGAGCTTGTAAGCACTATCTTGCCTAACTTTTTGACCGGGCGGAGCCTATGTCAAAAGACAATCAGAAGCTCAAAGCGTCGGTCTCGGTCATACACTACACTGCTCAAGTTCAACTCAAGTGCAGTAAAAAGCAGTCTCGATACTGCAATGTGTGATAATGCAAACCCTCTCGATCTTTCTATTTCAATTAACTTGGAGTCAAAATTTTAGCTAGATATCATTGGAGTAAATCAAGTGGAAGCGAAAGACTCCAAGACTGAGACATAGTAACCTAGCGTAAACATGATAGAACAAGGATCTCACACATCCTACACATGCTAGGAGCCAGACTCAGTGGTGAACCAAATTTGTAGATTTAGCAATTATAGATCAAGTTCACATAGAAAATAGACTTAGCTCACCAGAAGTGTAACATATGATAAAAAGAGCCTAAGCTAGCTATACCAACATCTTGTATCACATAGGCATCTATTACTAAGAGCATAATATCATTCTCAAAGATACACATATGAAGCTCATAATGCACTATAATACATGATGTAATGCACAAAGTGTATGATACAAAGTCAAAACAAAAAGCTAAAAACTAAGAAAACCAAGAAAACTATTAAGAAAACCAAAACTAGTGTACAAGATCCAAAGCTTCCCTCCTCTAAAAAGGGAAGCAAACACCCAACTTCCCTCGCAAGCGGGCAAAGGTTGCTAGGTCGAGGGTTTTTGTGAGGATATCTGCAAGCTGGTTTTGGGAGTCAATATCCCCTTTCTCATAGTGGTCGCGTAGGAAATGAAAGCGGATATCGATGTGCTTGGTTTTGGAATGTAGAACAGGGTTCTTTGCCACACTTATAGCACTGGTACTATCAAAAAGAAGTGGGACTCTCTTGAAGCTCAACCCAAAGTCTCTCAAGGTGTAAATCATCCAAAGCAAATGGGAGCAACAACTAGCGGGAGCAACATATTTCGCTTCGGTTGTGGATTGCGCTACGCTAGATTGCTTGTGAGAGGACCAAGAAACCAGAGAAGATCCCAAGAATTGATTAGTACTAGAAGTTGACTTTCGATCCAGGCGACACCCCACAAAATCCGCATCAGAATAACCACAAAGCGAAAGGGTCGAAGAAGAGGAATACCAAAGACCGAGCTTGGGTGTGAAACGAAGGTACCTCATGATCCTCTTGACCGCCTGCTTGTGGGAAGTGCGCGGTGAAGCTTGAAAGTGAGTGCACAGACACACTACAAAGTGTATGTCTGGCCTCGTAGCCGTTAGGTACAGGAACGAGCCGATCATGCTCCTGTACTCCTTCTAGTCCATAGGCTCGCCGTCCTCTTCATCATCCAACGCCATCGTGGTTGACATGGGCGTCGAAAGGGGCTTGGCCTCGCCCATGTCAAACTTCTTCAGGACATCCTTCGTATACTTGCCTAGATGTACAAAGGTCCCGTCCTGGGTCTGCTTGATTTGTAACCCGAGGAAGAAGTTGAGTTTGCCCATCATACTCATCTCAAATTCCCTGCTCATTGTGTCTACAAACTTGGCAACCAAAGCATGAGAAGAGCCACTGAAAATGATATCATCCACGTAAATCTGAACGAAGAGAGTTTCATTGCCTTGCTTGAGGAGAAATAAAGTTTTATCAACTGAACCCATTTTAAAACCCTTTTTGAACAAGAAAGTTTTTAAACGCTCATACCATGCTCTTAGGGCTTGTTTCAAACCATATAAGGCTTTGTGGAGTTTGGAAACTTTGGGTTCTCAAAACCGGAGAGCTATGTCACGTAGACCTCTTCCTCTATATACCCGTTCAAGAAGGTGCTTTTGACATCCATTTAAAAAAGCTTAAAACCCTTCGAAGCTGCAAAAGCTAGAAGGAATTTAATCGTCTCTAAGCGAGCTACAGGGGCAAAGGTCTCCTCATAATCTATACCCTCTTTCTTGCAAAACACTTGGGCTCACAACCTAGCTTTGTTCCTCACTACCACCCCATCTTCACTCTGTTTGTTTTTGAAAACCCACTTGGTTCCTATGTGAAAGGTCCTAAATGGCTAGAGGGGGGGTGAATGGCCTAATAAAAATTCTACAACAACACTTAAACAAAGAGGTTAGACAACTAAATGGCGTAATGCAAGTTTTGCGCTAGCACTACAAAAGGGTTGCAAGCCACCTATCCACAAGTCTAGTGTTCTCTACTTTTCTAGCCACTCAAAGATTAATTCTAACAATAAATACTAGAGAGCTTGCAAAGATAAGTACAACTAGAAAAGTAATCTATCACTACAAAAGATATATATCAATATAAATACAAAGAGTGATAGAAATGGTTATACTGCCGTGGCAAGTGATCAATTAATAAGCACAATGAAAACCTTGGAGAGAAGATGACACAAAGATTTTTACCAAGGTTCACTTGCTTGCCAGCAAGCTACGTCCTTGTTGTGACGGTCACACACTTGGAGGTTCACGCGCTTATAGGCATACAAAAGCCTAACCCACAAAGGGTGCTGCTCAACCAACACAAGATGAAGACACTCAATGTCACGAGCAATGTACTAGAGTGGCTTTTGGCACTTCACTGGGGAATCAAGCCCAAGAACCCCTCACAAAGAACAATGGGTGTGGCCAAGAACAATCACCAATCTTGCCAACACTCCTCCGCTTCTCCAAGCCATCTAGGTGGCGGCAACCACCAAGAGTAACAAGAGAAAACCACAGCGGAACACAATCACCAAGTGCCTCTAGATGCAATCACTCAAGCAACGCACTTGGATCACTCAATCTCACTTCGATTTGCAACAACAAGCAAGGAGATGAGTGAGAGGGAGTTTGCTCAGCTCTAGGGGATATTTGCTATGTCAAAAGGTCAAGAGAGAGGCCCCCAAGCTGGCCAAACACATATATATAGAGCTCCCCTCCAAATAGAGCCGTTACTAAATTTTCACTGGGCAGACTGCGCGTGCACCGGACGCGCACACTGGACGCGTCTGGTCCAGATGACACAGCGTCTGGTGCACCTGCACCGTCCACGTGTCAATATCATTAAACCTCGGCCGTTCAATTCCAACGGTCGAGTGCAACTCAAATAGCTGTTATGCTAGCACCGGACGCGCCTCTCGAAGTCACCGGACGCGCTCACCACAGCATCCAGTGCGAACTCAGAGACGTTCACAACTGCGTTTTTTCTCACCGGACGCGTACGGTCGTCCAGACCAGACTCGGACAGCGTCCGGTCCATTTTCTGTTGAACTTCCTGAGCAGCTGCGTCGCACACACCGGACGCGCCTCGGTCACGTCCAGTCGATTCAAGTCGACCACGTCCGGTGCAACATAGAGAGCTCCCCGAGAGCTCCCCGTCACACCGGATGCGTCCGGTCCTCCTGACCGGACTCGTCCAGAGTCTGCGCGACTAGGGTTAAGAACCAGACGTGTCCAATCCCACAGGGCCAGCGTCCAGTCAGTGCAAGGACAAGCACCGGACGCGTCTGGTGCTAGGGGGACCAGCGTCCGGTGCACTCAGTGAAACCCTGTTTTTCTGTCTAGGGCGCCGGTGGAGTTTCATCTCTAAACAGTTCACCCTTGCTCCCAAGTGCTAAACACAATGTGTATCTCCTTTGTGCATGTGTGTTAGCCTATTTTCCAAAGCATTTTCAAGGGTGTTAGCACTCACTAGAATCTAAATGCATATGCAATGAGTTAGAACATCTAGTGGCACTTTGATAACCGCATTTCACACATGAATTTCTCCCCTCTTCATAGTACGGCTATCAATCCTAAATACACTCACGCCCTCTATGGTGTCTTGAGTGCCAAAAACAAAATGGCCCTATCAATTATACCTTTGCCTTGAGCCCTTTTGTTTTTCTCTTTCTTCTTTCCAAGTTGGAGCACTTGATCATCATAGCCGACCACTCCACTTGGCTTTGGACCTAACCTCTCTTAGCTACACACACTTAGCAATTAGGTTAGTCCAAATAGGTTTCATCAATTAGCCAAAACCAAACTAGGGCTTTCTATCTCCCCCTTTTTGGTAATTGATGACAACCTTTACAAAGATATGAAATATAATCAATTTGAACTTGAGTTGCTTGTCCAAGCATTTTGTTCATAGATTGTATTTGGACAAGTTACACAAATTCGGTTTGGTAGTTATTAGCTCCCCCTACATATGTGCTAGATGAGTTTGGTACAAAGCATTGCACATATATATAGATAAGAGTTATGGGAGAGTGAACAACTACCAAATGATACTAAGGTGTAAAGAATGGACCTTTGAAGCGTGATACCATCGGAGTGCACAATTTCAACCATCCTTAGCACCATGAGTAGCAAGATACCACTTGAAATATACATAGAACTAGATACCTCATGAGATCAACTTTATATGAAGGTCCTAGTACCACTTGAAAAAGACATATTACTTTGTGATATATCTAGCTATTACCTATTGTTTACACCAGAATTTGGAAAGAAGGGTCACAGGGACTCAAAAGCTCCCAAGATCATGTCATCGAGGAATCAATTACATGCAAATCGGAACCAGCTGATTCGAACGGAGAACTAGGATTGGCTTTCTTCAGATAACGCCAACGGATGATGACAAAGGGTATGATCGGCGCCAGGACAAGACATGCTGGACTTTACAAAAAGGGAAAGATTAGAGTCCAAGTTATCTGAACTTAGGAATGTTTTCGTTTATGCTAAAGATTGTAATGAATCGTGCTCGAGTAGGATTCATGTTTAGACTCTGGGTATAAATATCAGACCCCGGCTATTGTAAAGGACATCAATCAATCCAATACACAAGTCATTTACTTTTTTGGCTCTGGCCACCCTTAGGAGTAGGAGTAGAGTAGATCTCGGTGAGTTCTTTAGCAAGTACGGCTGCATCGATCCGATCGACCTCCACTGCTTGTTGTAAGTACCATCATGGCTTACACCTCTGTTCGTATGGCTGCATCGATCCGGTCGACCTCCACTACGACTCTGATATAAGTTAGTTATCGATTCTTGCCTAGTTCAAGTATGGCTGCATCGATCCGGTCGACGCCCACTGCATGAACTAGATCAAGGTCAAGTTATCAGCTCTACCTTAGAATGGCAGTCTCTGGTAGATTCATTAAGTTACCGATATTGCTTATTGCTTTCATTATTTATCTGAATTACAGCAATATCACTCTGCCCAGTTGGGATTGATCTAGATCGGCCTTATATCTTGTTTAACCCATTGTTTGCTAATTTTAAATTGATCTAATCTACACTTTAAATGATGAGTTATGATTTATTGGCTGTTTTACGTCAATCCTGATCGTGCATAGCATGCGGTTAAGGCATGTTGCATTTTGAATAGATCTATTGGCTAGCGAAAACCGTTCCATGGCCTGTTATCACGGCCTATGTGATTCTGCCTCACACCCCACTGTTAGCACCGTGGAGTGGGGATTGTTATTTGGTAGATCTATTCCTGATAAAGCATGACTTTAACTGTGCGCTATGCCTGAATCGGCTGTTTTAGCCAATATCGAGTGCTTTCATGAACAGTTTGCATCACAAGACCGTTGAAGTAAAGATAGGTTAAAAGATATGTTAGCCCCATGATCTTATTACTGTATTACGGCCTGCATGATTCTGCCTTATGCCCCACTGATATTAGTAATGAGTTAGGGTCGTCGAGTTTATTGTTATTTCTACAGCCTGCATGATTCTGCCTCATGCCCCACTGGTCATAGCGATAGATGAGATCTAACATGTTCATTAGATTTACCTTTATTAAATGGTTAAGTGGTGTTGAATTGTTTCTTTATATAAAAAGGAGTTCGGTTACCTGTAATCATTGGCTTGGCATAAACTAATCATTGTTGATATCTTATTGCCATTGATTTAATATGTGTTCAAATAATGGTATGTATCCTGAAAGATAACCGATTCTTCTTATATAATCCAATGAGCTTTAACCGATTTATTCTCACGAATATGCTGAAATCGGCTATTTAGTCTATTTCCTTTCATATCGGCTCTCGGATCCGCACATTCGGGACTGTCTGGTAACACCAGCAAGTTTCGCCCTTAATTACTGATGAACTCTCTCTCCTTGTCAATTAAAGGGTCAAATTGACTGGCACGTCATGGGAGGAGTGTGCAGGATCGATCACCCTTGCGCTGAAGCTAGGTGGATCTATGGCTCCATCGAGCAGACCCTTCTAGCTTGCCATGTGTTGACACATTTTCGTGCCGACACACGTTTTTGGCACGCTCGGTGGGACACCACAATCGTCATGGCGGTTCACAACAACCACGGCATCCTTATGCTGCATTATGAATATTTACCTAATGGGGATAAAGACATCATCAGCAAAGCTACAGAAGAATTTTAGAACAAATGTTTGTTGTCCTACACCAAAACTCGTGACAACACAATTGTTCAGAAGTTTCCACTACCAAGAGTTCTACTATACGGGCAGGCAGATACAACTGAAGCTGAAGACAGGCATTTCTTTAAGAAAGTTGTAGACAGGTCTGTTCGTGATGCCATATCAAGTCATAACGAAGCTTTCATGGATATATTCCACAACGCTATGAGAGAGGCGATTCATGGATTTCCAGTTGGTCAAGGCGGACTGGCTTATTACAATATTCCAGATCCGTTAACCCAAGGGACCAATTAAGTCGGTACCAGCCATCAAGAAGCAGCACCAACTGGTAGTGGTAATGTCCAGATAGTTCAGGGTTCATCTGAGCAAACTCAAGGAACTACTACGAATCAGATACAGTACAATTTTGGACCATCAGTACAACATGTGCAATGGCTGACGGGGCAAAGTCAGAACCAGGTGATCAATTTTGGCACATCAGGCCACATACCATCGTCAGCTCAAAAAATAGCACCATCAATCCAAAGGATCCGTAGAGATATAGATCCTTATGTCTACAATCAGAGACTTCAAGCAGCAAGCTAGCAAGGGACCCAGCAGATTGAGATTCCACAAGGGTATCACTATGGCACAGATTATAACACCCTCCACATGATGCCAAATCCAGGATATCAAAGCACGCGGGATTTCAATCCACAGGTGGGTTAGCAGGTGCAGAGGAATCCGAATCCGCAAGCTAATGAATTGTTGCTGAGGGTGACTGAAATGATGAAGAATCAGTTCGGTCTGAAGCCAAAAGGGCTGACCTTTTCGTACAAACGCCCATATCCAGAATGGTATGATTTGGTCACTCTTCCAACAAATTATAGGCTCCTAGAATTTGCTAAGTTCACTGGCCAAGACAGTACAAGCACAATATAATATATCAGTCGGTATCTTAAACAATTGGGTGAAGCGTCAGTCGAGGATGCCCATCGAGTTTGTTTCTTCTCCCTGTCCTTATCAGGGCCAGCCTTCACTTGGTTTTCAACATTGCTAGTCAATTCCATTGCCAATTGGGCTGACTTGGAGAAGAAGTTTCATACATATTTTTACACTGGGACTGGAGAAAAGAAGATTACCGATCTGACAACTATAAGATAAAAGACTAATGAATCGGGCAATAAATTTCTTCAGAGGTTTTGAGAAACCAGGAACTTGTGTTTTTCCTTAAACTTGGCCGATGATCAACTAGCTGCTTTAGCTGTTCAAGGAATGATGCCGATGTGGAAAGAAAAACTGCTGGGACAAGAATTTGACAACCTAGGTCAATTGGCTCAACGAGTAGCAGCACTCAATAGCCAATTCTACAGTATGCGTAGAGATACCTGGTTCCAGAAGAGTACCACAGTAGCCGAAGCTTATGATCCATACTCGGTCGATGATGACTATGAAGATGAAGAAGAAGAGGTTGCTACGACTGAATGGAATTGGGGCAAGAAGACAGTGATGATGCCAAATCCTTGGGGAAGAGGAGTCGAGGAGAGCTATGACTTTGTTATCACCAAATCAGATAAGTTCTTCGATTTCTTGCTTGAGAAAGGGCAGATCAAGTTGCCCGATGGTCATGTCATGTTGCCTCCTGATCAGTTGAAGAATAAGAAGTTCTGCAAGTTCCATAATGCTACTTCTCATTCCACTAATGAATGCAGAATCTTTAGGTAGCATATACAAAGGGCTATTCAGCAAGGGAGGCTCAAATTTGATACGCCTCGGAAAATAAAAGTCAATGATAATCCTTTCCCAAGAGATCAAAACATGGTTGATGCTGGGTTATGCAAAGGAAAAACTAAGGTCCTAACATCAACCAAATCAAAAGATGCTGGAACAGTCGATCCCAAGATGCAAATATCGGCTGACGAGTACAGAGAGATTAGAAGACGTCGTGCCGAGCAAAAGAGCCGATACGAGCAGGGGGAGACATCAAAAGCAAAGATGACAAAGTGTAGGTCACATCTCAGATTCTGTTGAATAAATGGCAATGGCAGAAAGAAAGGGATTATCAGTGTTGGTTAAAAGATCAAGCGTACAAGCATCAACTAGAAGAAGAGAGGTATGAAAGAAAACAAGCCAAATTACATTGGAATTATTCTTTCTTCAGACATTGCTGGAATGAAGGTTTGAAGTTGTCTACCAGACATAACTGTCCAAAATGCAGCAATCAATATCGGGAGTATAGGCAATCTCAAACCAACCGCCGGTCTATCCATGCTCAAGATGCATATCATAATAATAACATGGATCGACGCTTAAAAAGTAAAAGTGTTCATGATCGGCTTGGAAAAAGAGTCATTGATCAGGACTGGGCTGATCATGAAGAAGAAAGCAATGAAAGAAGATATGTGTGGTAGGAAGGCCAGTGGTGCCTAGGAGGTCTAACAAGAAGCCAGAAGAGATGGAATAGGCTTAGTCATCCAGTAAAACTCAAGTATGGCGTATCAAGCAAATAACCGATAGAAAGCACCATCGGCTGATATCCAAATGGCTTTTCTGTTGACGTCAGAATTCATAGCCAATGATGAAAGCCAATAGTCAATCCAAGTAGTCGGCTTTGAAAATTTGTATTAATGGATAATCCAATAGATGATACTGATGGCAAACTAGGACATGGCTTCACATTGGCTGATGAATTAGAAGAAGTAGATATTGGTCCTGGAGATAGACCTAGGCCGATGTATGTAAGTGCAAAGTTGGATCCAAAATATAAGCAGGAATTAATTAATTTATTAAAGGAATTTAAAGACTACTTTGCTTGGGAATACTATGAGATGCCTGGTTTAGACCGATCAATTGTTGAACATCGGTTACCAATCAAGCCTAGATATCGGCCATTTAAACAAGCTCCGAGGAGATTCAACCCGAACGTGCTTGATGATATCAAAAAGGAGACCGAAAGGTTACTGGAAGCAAAATTTATCCGATCGTGCCGATATGCAGAGTGGATATCGAATATTGTCCCTGTGTATAAGAAGAATGGAAAATTGAAAGTTTGCATTGATTTCAGGGATCTAAACAAAGCCACACCTATGGACGGTTATCCGATGCTAATAGCTGATATGTTAGTAGATGCAGCAGCTGGGCACAAGGTTATTAGCTTCATGGACAGTAATGAAGGATACAACCAAATTTTTATGGCTAAAGAAGACAGAAAAGACTGCTTTCAGGTGTCCCGGCGCAATCGGTCTATTCGAGTGGGTTGTGATGACCTTTGGTCTGAAGAATGCCAGTGCAACTTATCAAAGAGCGATGAATTACCTTTTCCATAAGTTGATCGGCAGGATTGTTGAGATCTACATCGATAATGTGATGATAAAATCCAAAGGGTACAAAGAACACCTGGCTGACTTGCGTGAGACTCTGGAATGCACGAGGAAGCATGGTTTGAAGATAAATCCTAATAAATGTGCTTTTGGAGTATCAGCCATACAAATTTTAGGATTCATGGTCCACGAGAGAGGAATCAAAGTTGGTCAGAAAAGCATGAAGGCGATTGATGAAGCAGTTCCCCCGACTACCAAAATAGAGTTGCAATCTCTGCTTGGTAAGTTTAATTTCATCAGAAGATTCATTTCAAATTTGTCAGAAAGGATCCTGCCATTTTCTCCCTTGTTGAAGTTGAAAATGATCAAGAATTCAAGTGGGGTGACATACAACAAAGGGCGTTCAAAGAAATAAAAGAATATATGAAGTATCCACCTGTGCTGGTCCCTCCTCAGCAAGGTAAGCCATTTAAGTTGTACATATCGGCTGATGACAAGACAATTGGATTGACCCTGGTGCAAGAATTTGAAGGAAAAGAGAGAGTTGTTTTCTATCTGAGTAGAAGACTACTGGATCCAGAGACAAAATATTCTCCCACCAAAAAATTATGCTTGTGTTTATATTTCTCTTGCACTAAATTATGACACTACTTATTATCGGCCGAATGTACAGTTGTCTCCAAGGCTAATGTGGTTAAGCACATGTTATCAATGCCAATACTGAGTGGAAGAGTGGGGAAGTGGATTCTTGCGTTATCAGAATTCGACTTGAAGTACGAATCGGCTAAAGCAGTCAAAGGACAAGTAATGGCGATTTTATCACCCAACATCACAAGTCAAGCATTAGTTATGTAGAGCCGATGCCTTGGACGCTGTTCTTTGATGGGTCATCATGCAAGCAGGGGTGGTGGCATCGGTATTATTATTATTTCGCCTCAGGGGGCAAGTTTTCAGTTTGCTCTTCCATTGAGCCAATGGTTACTAATAATCAAGCGAAGTACGAAGCTATTCTCAAGGGACTCCAATTTCTTCATGAAGTAAAAGCCGAAGCAATTGAAGTATTTGGAGGTTCACAGTTAATTATTAATCAATTGATTGTCCTATATGAGTGCAAAGAAGAGACTTTGAAAGGATACTATGATGAGTGCCAAAAGTTACTCACAGGGTTTTTCTTCATATCTCTTTCCAACATATTCCGAGAGCACAGAACCAAGAGGCCAACCATTTAGCTCAGAGTGCATCGGATATTGAGTGTTTCAAGAAATCTTGAGTAGTGAGCCTCAAATGATGATTGGCGAGTCGAAATAACCGACTACCTTAGAGATCCGTCTCAGATAAGGTACCAGAAGGTTAAGGTATAAATCGATACTAAATATGTTTTGTTAGATGATCAGTTTATATATAAAACAATCGATGGGGTGTTGCTCAAATGTTTGAACCAAGAAGAAGCTAAAGTGTTGATGGGGTGAGGTGCATGAAGGGATATGTGGAGCTCATCAATCGCTTATAAGATGAAATGGATTATCAGCAGAACTAGATATTTTTGGCCAACGATGTTGGAAGACTGTTTTGAATATTACAAGGGATGCCAAGACTGTCAGCATTTTGGGTAACGTCCAGAAATCGCCTACATCGGCATGAATCCATAATCAAGCCCATGGCCATTTCGAGGTTGGGAATTGACTTAATTGGCCATATTTTTTTGTCTCAAGCAAAGGACATAAGTTCATACTGGTAGCAATAGATTACTTCACTAAATGGGTTGAGGTGATTCCTTTGAAGATGGTAACTCAAAGAACATGATTGATTTTGTTAGGGAACACATGTGTATCGTTTTGGGATTCCTCAAACCATAACTACAGATCAAGGAACAATGTTCATGTCAGAAGAGTTCGGGGATTTTGCTGCCAGTATGGGAATCAAACTACTAAATTCCTCTCCTTACTATGCTCAGGCTAATGGTCAGGTAGAGGCGTCCAACCAGATTATGATTAAGTTGATCATGAGAAAGATTGAGGAATAGCCGAGGAAGTGGCATTCGACGCTGAATGAGGCGCTATGGGCATATAGGATGGCTTGCCATGGATCAATTAAAACGTCACCATACGAACTTGTGTATGGCCATAATGCAGTTCTTCCTTGGGAAGTTCGGACTAGATCAAGGCGTGGTCACACTGCAGAATGATTGTCAGCCAAAGTCTACAAGAATCTTATGATAGACAATTTGGAGGACTTGAGTTGCCTTCAGCTGCGTGCTCTTGAAAGTATCAAAGCCAATAAATTGAGGGTTGTGAAATATTATAAAAAGGTCAAGTTTAAGCAATTTTCTGAAGGAGACTTGGTCTAGAAAATGAAATTGCCGATCGGGTCAAAGGACAGTAAATTCGGCAAATGGTCACCTAACTGGGAAGGACCTTATCAGATCAAACGTTGTGCGCCTGGTAATACTTATATCTTGGAAACACTAAAAGAAGAGAAAGAATTTAGCCGAGCGATGAACGGGAAATATTTAAAGAAATATTATCCTAGCGTTTGGATCAATACTTAATAAGCGATCTGTTCGGTCGATAGCTTTAATAGCCAATATTAGAAAGATATTGTCTCCGGTACAAAAAATGAACCCAAAGGGGTAAAAGCCAATACGATGTGTATCGCCTATAGAAGCAAAGCAGACATGAACGAAGTGGTGGGTATGAAGCACAAAACAAAGGGAAATCACTCAAGGCAAGGAAGTTGTTTGCTGAACGTCACCTATTACAAGCTATGGGCTAGAAAATACTTTGCCTACTATATCATCGGCCAGGGTATTGGAAGCTACAGAGTTGGCGGTGCTCATAAAATCCACAACCAAGTGCTCATGCTCCCCAGGTACGTTGTGTTCGAAAAACCATGGGGAAGAAGCCAAAGATTATGACCCGAACGGGCTTGTGCAGCAGCCAATGCCATGACAGCACCATGACGAACGCCATGAAGGGCGACCTCCCTAACACGATTCGGGATGTCATGCAAGCGAACCACCAGAACGGCACCCCCATTGACAAATCCCGTCGCATGGTCCATGGCTGATCGAAGACTCTCCAATTGAGCAGTTAGATCTAAAATAGTCAAGGAGAAAGTGATCAGAAATCTTGAGGGCAAAATCAAAGAAAACAGAAGTAATGGAAGACATCTCACCCATGATTCTAGCTTCAGCCCTGGCCAACCTTTCTCTCGTTAGGCCAACCTCGGGGGGTGATCGGTCTTCAATCATGGCCAAAGCCGATTCCGCTAAGGAGAGGTAGTTGGTTAGATGCTAGTCGGTCCAATCGATGGAGGCCAGTAGATCGTCATTACCGATCTATTGCCTTGAGTGACGAGGAAACTGACGACGAATTGGTACCAAAGATGACCCCAAGGGTTGGGTGAAGTCGGCCCTTTGATCCGAAGCAATGAGAGTACCCCAAAATGCATCCTTTGGACGACGAAGGCGTTGGCATGATGGTGTAGATCCGTTGAAGACTTCTCCAGCAGGCCTCTTGTTGTTCTCCATGACCTCAAACTTACAGAAAGGCAGGAAATATACAAAAGATAAAGGAATATTGGGACAAAGAGGGTTGTTTTTTGATCCACAGCTGTGACCCGTATATATAGCCTGAGAAAGCGAGAAGATAGATTTCGATGGAG
Organism: Miscanthus floridulus; assembly: GCF_019320115.1. Lineage (NCBI taxonomy): Eukaryota > Viridiplantae > Streptophyta > Magnoliopsida > Poales > Poaceae > Miscanthus > Miscanthus floridulus. Next base: position 70,957,541 of record NC_089593.1, read on the forward strand.
GTGTAAAATTGAAATCAGAAATGGAAACGGATCAGCACTCAGGAAATTCAGGGGATGGGTAACGAAGAGATAACGGATTTGAATTTATTGCTTCCCCAGATTACAAAGTGTCATGGGATGGATAGATTGACAAGAGATTAACCCACCAAGACTTCTTTGGATTGAAGGGAGTCCAGATCTTCATAAGGCCAAAGTTCATTGTGAACCAAGTCACCTCAGCCCATTGATAAAATTGTACCAGAGAAGAAGAAAGGTCGTCCACCTAACGTATGCCCAACAGATTTCTCGGGTAAATTGAGGAACTATGGAAAAGAAGCCTAGGGCTTTCCTGATGGGCGTTTGGAGAAGCAACAAGAAGGTGTCCATACATTCTAGCCCCCGCAAACACTAGAATAGCTTTGTGAGCATGGAAAGAAGACTCAAGTGGTATCACAAGAATTCTTCTAACCGCAATGGCTAGTCTTCTTATTCAACGAGGCGCTAGAATAAGTGACGCAATCACCCTATGCGCAAGAATTCTTCTAGCCGCTTGAGAATCTTCGTAAGATAGACCATGGAGGGTCCAGCAGAGTTAGGAGCACTCGAGGAGGCAGATAGAAGAGAAACATGGCTGAATTATTGAGTTGCTCTCACCAAGGTCGGATGGACATTTTATAGCCGGTCCGGGAAGATGAATCCAAGTGCCCGTGAAGCAGTGATGCTCTTGTAAAAAGTTTTTGAGGCATAGACTCATGAGTGGATGCAAGCGGCGACAAACAGTGGACCCTAGATCAAAGTTCTCTGCCCATGATTGTGGGCCAATCAGGGATACAGACATGATAATTTTGGAATAAAATTACTTTTATCCCAAAATTGGGGGGCATGTGTTTACACCAGAATTTGGAAAGAAGGGTCATAGGGAATCGAAAGCTCCCAAGATCATGTAATCGAGGAATCAATTGCATGCAAATCGGAACCAGCTGATTCAAACACAGAACTGGGATTGGCTTTCTTCAGATAATGCCAACAGATGATGACAAAGGGTATGATCGGTGCCAGGATGATCTGCGCGACTAGGGTTAAGTACTAGATGCGTCTGGTCCCACAGGGCCAGCGTCCAGTCAGTGCAAGGACAAGCACAGGACGCATCCGGTGCCAGGGGGACCAGCGTCCGATGCACTCAGTGAAACCCTATTTTTCTGTTTAGGGCACCAGTGGAGTTTCATCTCTAAACACTTCACCCTTGCTCCCAAGTGCTAAACACAATGTGTATCTCCTTTGTGCATGTGTGTTAGCATATTTTCCAAAGCATTTTCAAGGGTGTTAGCACTCACTAGAACCTAAATGCATATACAATGAGTTAGAACATCTAATGGCACTTTGATAACCACATTTCACACATGAATTTCTCTCCTCTTCATAGTATGGCTATCAATCCTAAATACACTCACACCCTCTATGGTGTCTTGAGTGCCAAAAACAAAATGGTCCTATCAATTATACCTTTGCCTTGAGCCCTTTTGTTTTTCTCTTTCTTCTTTCCAAGTTGGAGCACTTGATCATCATAGCCGACCACTCCACTTGGCTTTGGACCTAACCTCTCTTAGCTACACACACTTAGCAATTATGTTAGTCCAAATAGGTTTCATCAATTGGCCAAAACCAAACTAGGGCTTTCAATCTCCCCCTTTTTGGTAATTGATGACAACCTTTACAAAGATATGAAATATAGTCAATTTGGACTTGAGTTGCTTGTCCAAGCATTTTGTTCATAGATTGTATTTGGACAAGTTACACAAATTCGGTTTGGTAGTTATTAGATCCCCCTACATATGTGCTAGATGAGTTTAGTACAAAGCATTGCACATATGTATAGATAAGAGTTATGGGAGAGTGAACAACTACCAAATGATGCTAAGGTGTAAAGAATGGACCTTTGAAGCGTGATGCCATCGGAGTGCACAATTTCAACGGACCTTTGTGATATATCTAGCTATTACCTATTGTTTACACCAGAATTTGGAAAGAAGGGTCACAGGGACTCGAAAGCTCCCAAGATCATGTCATCGAGGAATCAATTGCATGCAAATCGGAACTAGCTGATTCGAACATAGAACTGGGATTGGCTTTCTTCAGATAACACCAACGGATGATGACAAAGGGTATGATCAGCGCCAAGACGAGACATGCTAGACTTTACAAAAAGGGAAAGATTAGAGTCCAAGTTATCTTAAATTAGGAATGTTTTCGTTAATGCTAAAGATTGTAACGAATCGTGCTCGAGTAGGATTCATGTTTAGACTCCAGGTATAAATATCAGACCCCGGCTATTGTAAAGGACATCAATCAATCCAATACACAAGTCATTTACTTTTTTTGGCTCCGGCCACCCTTAGGAGTAGGAGTAGAGTAGATCTCGGTGAGTTCTTTAGCAAGTACGGCTGCATCGATCCGATCGACCTCCACTGCTTGTTGTAAGTACCATCATGGCTTACACCTCTGTTCGTATGGCTGCATCGATCCGGTCGACCTCCACTACGACTCTGATATAAGTTAGTTATCGATTCTTGCCTAGTTCAAGTATGGCTGCATCGATCCGGTCGACGCCCACTGCATGAACTAGATCAAGGTCAAGTTATCAGCTCTACCTTAGAATGGCAGTCTCTGGTAGATTCATTAAGTTACCGATATTGCTTATTGCTTTCATTATTTATCTGAATTACAGCAATATCACTCTGCCCAGTTGGGATTGATCTAGATCGGCCTTATATCTTGTTTAACCCATTGTTTGCTAATTTTAAATTGATCTAATCTACACTTTAAATGATGAGTTATGATTTATCGGCTGTTTTACGTCAATCCTGATTGTGCATAGCATACGGTTAAGGCATGTTACATTTTGAATAGATCTATTGGCTAGCGAAAACCGTTCCATGGCCTGTTATCACGGCCTATGTGATTCTGCCTCACACCCCACTGTTAGCACCGTGGAGTGGGGATTGTTATTTGGTAGATCTATTCCTGATAAAGCATGACTTTAACTGTGCGCTATGCCTGAATTTGCTGTTTTAGCCAATATCGAGTGCTTTCACGAACAGTTTGCATCACAAGACCGTTGAAGTAAAGATATGTTGAAAGATATGTTAGCCCCATGATCTTATTACTGTATTACGGCCTGCATGATTCTGCCTTATGCTCCACTGATATTAGTAATGAGTTAGGGTCGTCGAGTTTATTGTTATTTCTACAGCCTGCATGATTCTGCCTCATGCCCCACTGGTCATAGCGATAGATGAGATCTAACATGTTCATTAGATTTACCTTTATTAAACGGTTAAGTGGTGTTGAATTGTTTCTTTATATAAAAAGGAGTTCGGTTACCTGTAATCATTGGCTTGGCATAACTAATCATTGTTGATATCTTATTGCCATTGATTTAATGTGTGTTCAAATAATGGTATGTATCCTAAATGATAACTAATTCTTCTTATATAATCCAATGAGCTTTAACCGATTTATTTTCATGAATATGCTAGAATCGGCTATTTAGTCGATTTCCTTTCATATCGGCTCTCGGAGCTGCACATTCGGGACTGTCTGGTAACACCGACAAGTTCCACCCTCAATTACTGATGAACTCTCTCTCCTTGTCAATTACAGGGTCAAATTGACTGGCACGTCTCAAGAGGAGTGCACATGATCGATCACCCTTGCGCTGAAGCTAGGTGGATCTACGACTCCATCGAGCAGACCCTTCCGGCTTGCTGTGTGTTGACACATTTTCGTGCCGACACCTATGCATACTAGTATTTCAAACATCATTCATTTTCTAGTACTAGCATACACCACACAAGCATGTAGATCGAATATAAAACTTGTGCAAATGCAAACAAGCATATGTAAATGCACTTTGAAATGCAACAATCAAGTTCATGAGCTTGCTCCCCCTACTTGTGTGCTTAAAAATTTAAATATTTCATTGATCCTTCCCCTTTGTCATATCTCTTTCCCTATCATATTTCTCACATTTTGTCATATCAAAAATATAAATATTTCATTGATCCTCCCCCTTTGTCATATCTCTTTCCCTATCATATTTCTCCCCATTTGTCATATCAAAAATCTTTGTACCAATTTAGCAATTTATATCTTTGTACCATTTTCTCCCCCTTTGTCATCTATTATCACAAAAGGTACACCAATTTTAGGTAGGAAAGATTTAGTCAATCAATAATTAGAGGGATGTAAATACCACTTGTAAAGTTGTTGGGATTGGATCATTAGTTCAAATGGTATAAACTAGACAACATGTATAAGATATTTAACTCGGTTTAAACCAATGACAAGCTTCTTCACACATTTTGCAATGGTAATCTTGCCAATGTTGAATTAAACACTTGATACACATTAGCTAGATTAAACACTAGGTTTGCAAGAACATAAACATGTTATATGCTACCACTAGATCATAGTAAACATAGAAACAATAGTGGCACCATATAAGCATTGAAATCATTTATTTAAAGTGAATGAGCCTAAGAAGTGCAAGGTATGACTAGATGCACTAAACAAGTCCTTAGACAAGTGTGAATGCTATGTCAACTTTTACCTTTGCTTTGCTCGAAGGAGAGGCATGTCATATAGATATTCAAGGAATAGCTTGAGAGGGGTGATATCAACACATATTGGAGAAGTCAAGTATGTTCAATTCATTCCTTATCTTGCAAAACCTCTTCTCATCCAATGGTTTGGTGAATATATCAGCAAGTTGATCATCGGTGCCAACACTCTCAATTGAAATGTCACCCTTCATTTGATGATCGCTTATGAAATGATGCCTTATGTCAATGTGTTTTGTCCTTGAATGTTGAACCGGGTTGTTGGTTAGCTTGATAGCACTCTCATTGTCACATACTAATGGCACTTGTTTGAATTTGATTCCAAAATCATCCAAAGTTGCTTTCATCCAAAGTAATTGAGCACAACAACTACCGGCGGATATGTATTCGGCCTCGGCGGTAGATAGTGCTACACTATTTTGCTTCTTTGATGACCATGAGGCAAGTGATCTTCTAAGCAATTGGCATGTGCCCGAAGTGCTCTTCCTATCAACCTTGCATCCCGCATAATCGGAGTCCGAATATCCAATCAACTCAAAGTTTGACCCCTTGGGATACCACAATCCAACATCTTGTGTATGCTTTAAGTACCTCAATATTCTCTTTGTTGCTTTCAAATGACTTTCTCTTGGTGAGGCTTGGAATCTTGCACACATGCATACACTAAACATGACATCCGGCAATGAAGCGGTCACATAGAGTAAGCTTCCAATCATTGACCGATACAACTTTTGATCCACCATATTACCACTTGAGTCCAAGTCCAAGTGACCATTGGGTCCCATTGGTGTTTGAATTGCCTTGGCTTCTTTCAATCCAAATTTCTTAACCATGTCCTTGATGTACTTTCCTTGACTCACAAATGTACCATTCTTCATTTGCTTAATTTGAAGTCCAAGGAAGTAACTTAGCTCTCCAATCATAGACATTTCAAACTCTTTAGCCATCATATTTCCAAACTCTTCACAAAAATCTTGATTGGTTGATCCAAAGATAATGTCATTCACATATATTTGCAACACAAACAAGTCTTTGCCTATCTTCTTGGTGAAGAGAGTAGTATCAACCTTTCCCATCTTAAATCCCTTTGAGAGTACAAAATCCCTCAATCTCTCATACCAGGCTCTAGGTGCTTGTTTCAACCCATATAATGCCTTCCTAAGCTTGTACACATGATTGGGTTTTTTGTCATCTTCAAATCCGGCTGGTTGCTCAACAAAAGCTAACTCATTGATATATCCATTGAGAAATGCACTCTTCACATCCATTTGATAGAGCTTTATGTTGTGAGCACAAGCATATGCCAATAAGATTCTAATTGCTTCCAATCTTGCAACCGGTGCATATGTTTCTCCAAAGTCAAGACCTTCCACTTGTGTGTATCCTTGTGCAACCAATCTTGCTTTGTTTCTCACAACTATTCCATCTTGATCTTGTTTGTTTCTAAAGACCCATCTAGTGCCAATGACATTGTAATTCTTTGGTCTCTCAACTAGTTCCCAAACTTGATTTCTTGTGAAGTTATTTAGCTCTTCATCCATTGCATTTATCCAATCAATATCTTGTAGTGCTTCTTCTATCTTAGTTGGCTCAATAGATGATATAAATGAGTAATGCTCACAAAATGAAGCCAATCTTGATCTAGTTTGAACACCACTTCTAATGTCACCAACTATTTGATCTATAGGATGATCTCTTGCAATACTAGTTGGTTGGAGCACTTGCACTTGATTACTTGAGCTTGGTCGATCATTTGATTGATTCACTTGAGATGATGTACTAGCCACTTGTTGATCTTGTATTTGAGATGATGAACTAGCTTGATTTGCATTGATTTGCACATGTAGGGGAGTGTATGCTAGACATTCCTCATCTTGCTCATCTATCACTTCTCTAGGCCTTATATCACCAATATCCATATTCTTCATTGCATTTGGCAATGGTAGACCTCTCACATCATCATGATTTTCATTCTCATCTTGAGATCCATTGGTTTCATCAAACTCAACATCATGAACTTCTTCAACTATCTTGCTTGAGTTATTCCACACTCTATATGCTTTGCTTGTAGTTGAATAGCCAAGTAAGAACCCTTCATCACATTTCTTCTCAAATTTACTCAATCTTGTGCCTTTCTTCAAGATATAACATTTGTAACCAAACACTCTAAAATATGCAATGTTGGGCTTTCTTCCATTCAATAACTCATATGGTGTCTTTTCAAGCAATCTATGACAATATAAGCGGTTGCTACAATAGCAGGCCGTGTTGATAGCTTCGGCCCAAAAAGAATCACTCACATTGTATTCACTAAGCATTGATCTTGCCATATCAATAAGTGTTCTATTCTTCCTTTCAACAAGACCATTTGATTGTGGAGTGTGCTTGGGAGAGAATTGATGTTTAATTCCAAGTTCATCACAAAGCTCATCAATTCTAGTATTTTTGAATTCACTACCATTGTCACTTCTAACTTTCTTGATAGTTGTATCAAATTCATTGTGGCATCTTTTGATAAAAGTTTTGAATGTGTCAAATGTTTCACTTTTATCACCAAGAAAGAATACCCATGTGTATCTAGTAAAATCATAAACTATCACAAATCCATACTTATTTCCACCAATGCTAGTATATGTGGTTGGTCCAAACAAGTCCATATGCAATAGCTCAAATGCTCTACTTGTACTCATCATGCTTTTGCTAGAATGTGTGTTTCCAACTTGTTTGCCGGCTTGACAAGAGCTATAAAGTTTGTCCTTCTCAAAAACTACATCTTTCAAGCCTCTAACTAGATCATGCTTAACCAATTTAGTCAATTGTCTCATTCCAACATGACCAAGCCTTCTATGCCATAACCAACCCATGCTAGATTTAGTGAGCAAGCAAGTTGAGAATTGAGTTTCACTAGCATTGAAATCAACCAAGTAGAGGTTCTCATATCTAAATCCTTTGAATATCAAATTAGAACCATCTACACTTATGATCTCTACATCATCAACTCCAAATATGCATTTGAAACCAAGATCACATACTTGAGCTATCGATAGCAAGTTAAAGTTCAAGCTCTCAACTAGTAACACATTGGATATGCTCAAGTCATTGGATATTGCAATCTTACCAAGCCCTTTAACCTTGCCTTTTCCATTATCACCAAATGTTATACTATCAACACCATTGTTATCATTTGACTTGATTGAATTGAACATTCTTGAGTCACCGGTCATGTATTGAGTACACCCACTATCAAGCACCCAATGCCTTCCTCCGGCTTTGTAATTGACCTACAAGAAAAGATCAATTCTTTTTAGGTACCCAAACTTGCTTGGGTCCTCCAAGGTTAGTTACTAAGTTTTTGGACACCCAAATTGCCTTCTTTTTTGGGCCAACAATGGGAGCACCAATGAACTTAGCATTCACACCATTAGTACCCTTGTAAAGCATATAGCAAGAATCAAAACAAATAGAGGATACATTTGCATTGTTCCTCTTAATCTTGCATGCTTGCTCTACATGCCCAACTTGCTTACATCTAGTGCAAAACTGACCAAACTAGTATTGTGAGTGACAAAAGCTGCCTTGCTATTCTTGGGGGTATAGACCAATCCCTCTTTATTAAGAGAGAATCTTTGGCTACCCAAGCACTTTAGCAAGCGGACCTCACCACCATTGGCTTTACCTAAGCATGAGTGAGCTCATTTACCTCCTTCTTGAGGGTTTCATTCTCAACCATTAGTGAGGAATCACATGCGAGACCATCACTAGTAGATGAGGTGGAAGTGGATGTGCTACAAGAAGGGTCAGTCATAGGAGCAACAATAGTAGGAGTATGAAGAGATTCATCAATTAAATCACAAGTAACTCCTATGTTGCATGTTTGAACAATCTCCTTCTTACTTTGGTCAAGGAGAGAGGAGTGAGCTTTTTCAAGCTTAGAGTGATTCCTCTCAAGCTTCTCAAGGGGTTCCATTAGCCTCTCATGAGATGCATTGAGCTCATCAAAGGATTGCTCAAGAGCTTGATGCTTCTTGCGCAATTCTTTGAACTCCATCCTCTTCTTCTCCATGTAAGAGTGAGCTTGTTCCAACATGTCCATGAGTTCCTCCTTGGAGTACTCCTCATCATCACTCTCACTATCACTACTTTCATCATCGGATTGTACCTTTGAGCCCTTGGCCATGAAGCATGATGGAGAGTCAAATAATGAAGGCTTGTTGTTGATAGCAATGCTTGCAAAAGCCTTCTTCTTGCTTGTCTTCCTCTCATCATCACTATCCTCATCATCATCACTAGTGGAGGCATCACTATCCCATGTGACCATGTATGATTCCCCCTTCTTCTTCTTGAGGATCATCTTCTTGTCCTTCTTTTCTTTCTTTTCTTTCTTGCCCTTCTTCTTCTTATCATCATCACTATTGTCACTCTTGTAAGGACAATCATCAATGAAATGGCCCTTTCTTCTACAATTGTAGCATCTTTTTGTGAAGCTCTTCTTTGATCTATCTTTCTTCATTCTTGCACCATAGCCTTTCTTGACCATGAACTTGCCAAATCTCTTCACAAAGAGAGCCATCTTCTCATCATCTTCTTCATCACAAGTACTTGGGCATTCATCATCACTTGGTTCTTCTTTCTTTGCTTTGCCCTTAGATGATGATGATGTGGCTTTGAATGCCACTCTTCTTCTTTTCATCCTTCTCATCCTTCTTCTCATTTTCTTCCTTGTCATCCCGGTATGTGTCATCGGTCATCACATCACCAAGCACTTGGTTTGGTGTCATCATATCCAAACCACTCCTCACCAACAATGTGACCAACATGCCAAACCTAGGAGGAAGACATCTCTAGAATTTGTGAGAGAAGTCTTTGTCCTTTATCTCTTCACCAAGCTCCTTTAGATCATTCACCAATACTTGGAGCCTATCAAACATCTCTGACACATTCTCATCTTCCTTCATTTTGAAACTAGCAAACTTTTCTTTGAGAATGTATGCTTTAGCACCCTTCACCGCTTGTGTGCCCTCATATGACTCTTCTAATTTTACCCAAGCATCATGAGCCATTTCCATATTCTTGATTTGCTCAAATACTCTTTGGTTGATTGCACCATGAATGACACTAAGAGCAATATCATTGTTTTGCATCTTTTCTTCTTTAGCGGCGGTGGGAGCATTTGGATTAGCAACTTCAAATTTTGTTTCTACCACTTGCCAAATCTTTCTATTGATTAACTTGATGTGGGTTGTCATCTTTGCTTTCCAATAACTATAGTTTGTGCCATCAAATTGGGGTGGCCTTTTGGTGTTGTTGATTTGAGCCATTTTAACACCATAGGTTGTTATGCCTTAAATCAATGGTGACCTTGCTCCGATACCAATTGAAAGTTCCTAAATGGCTATAGGGGGGTGAATAGCCTAATAAAAATTCTACAACAACACTTAAACAAAGAGGTTAGACAACTAAATGGCGTAATGCGAGTTTTGCGCTAGCACTACAAAAGGGTTGCAAGCCACCTATCCACAAGTCTAGTGTGCTCTACTTTTCTAGCCACTCAAAGATTAATTCTAACAATAAATACTAGAGAGCTTGCAAAGATAAGTACAACTAAAAAAGTAATCTATCACTACACAAGATATATATCAATATAAATACAAAGAGTGATAGAAATGGTTATACCACCGTGGCAAGTGATCAATTAATAAGCACAATGAAACCTTGGAGAGAAGATGACACAAAGATTTTTACCAAGGTTCACTTGCTTGCCGACAACCTACGCCCTTATTGTGATGGTCACTCACTTGGAGGTTCACGCGCTTATAGGCATACAAAATCCTAACCCACAAAGGGTGCCGCTCAACCAACACAAGATAAAGACACTCAATATCACGAGCAATGTACTAGAGTGGCTTTTGGCACTTCGCCGGGGAATCAAGCCCAAGAACCCCTCACAAAGAACAATGGGTGTGGCCAAGAACAATCACCAATCTTGCCAACACTCCTCCGCTTCTCCAAGCCATCTAGGTGGCGGCAACCACCAAGAGTAACAAGAGAAAACCACAGCGGAACACAATCACCAAGTGCCTCTAGATGCAATCACTCAAGCAACACACTTGGATCACTTAATCGCACTTCGATTTGCAACAACAAGCAAGGAGATGAGTGAGAGGGAGTTTGGTTAGCTCTAGGGAATGTTTGCTATGTCAAAAGGTCAAGAGAGAGGCCCCTAAGCCGGCCAAACACATATATATAGAGCTCCCCCTCCAAATAGAATCGTTACTCAATTTTCACTGGGCAGACTGCGCATCCACCGGACGCGCACACCGGACGCGTCCGGTCTAGATGATGCAGCATCCGGTGCACCTGCACCGTCCATGTGTCAACATCATTAAACATCGGCCGTTCAATTCCAACGATCGAGTCTAGCTCAAATAGCCATTATGCTAGCACCAGACGCGCCTCTCGGAGTCACCGGACGCGCTCGCCATAGCGTCCGGTGCGAACTCAAAGACGTTCACAACTGCGTTTTTCTCACCGGACGCGTCCGGTGATCCAGACCGGACTCGGATAGCGTACGGTCCATTTACTATTGAACTTCCCGAGCAGCTGCGTCGCATGCACTGGATGCGCCTCAGTCGCATCTGGTCGATTCAAGTTGACCGCGTCCGATGCAACACAGAGAGCTCCCTGTCGCATCGGACGCGTCCGGTCCTCCTGACCGGACTTGTCCAGAGTCCGCGCGACTAGGGTTAAGTACCAGACGCGTCCGATCCCACGGGGCCAACATCCAGTCAGTGTAAGGACAAGCACCGGACCAGGGGGACCAGCGTCCGGTGCACTTAGTGAAACCCTATTTTTATGTCTAGGGCGCCGGTGGAGTTTCATCTCTAAACACTTCACCCTTGCTCCCAAGTGCTAAACACAATGTGTATCTCCTTTGTGCATGTGTGTTAGCATATTTTCCAAAGAATTTTCAAGGGTGTTAGCACTCACTAGAATCTAAATGCATATGCAATGTGTTAGAACATCTAGTGGCACTTTGATAACCGCATTTCACACATGAATTTCTCCCCTCTTCATAGTATGGCTATCAATCCTAAATACACTCACACCCTCTATGGTGTCTTGAGTGCCAAAAACAAAATGGCCCTATCAATTATACCTTTGCCTTGAGCCCTTTTGTTTTTCTCTTTCTTCTTTCCAAGTTGGAGCACTTGATCATCATAGCTGACCACTCCACTTGGCTTTGGACCCAACCTCTCTTAGCTACACACACTTAGCAATTAGGTTAGTCCAAATAGGTTTCATCAATTAGCCAAAACCAAACTAGGGCTTTCACTATGGGATGGCAATCTGGTGGAGGTGGTACTAAAACCCAAACCTAGTTTCTCTCAAAGTTTTCCAACTCCCCATGCATGTCATTAACCCAATCTAGATCAGACAAAGCGTGTCCAACATCTTGAGGCTCAAAAGATGCAATAAATGCAGAATGAGTAAAGTGTGAGATGTGATACGACCTAGACCACGTGACTCAATGGTTGATGTCGCCAATCATGGTCTAAGGTGGGTGGCGATGCTGAATGTGTCATGGTGCCTCCCTGGAAGAAGCCACCTCCCCGTCAACAGCGGCTGGTGCCTCCTTAGGTGTAGCTGACACGAGTTGAGGGAGCAGCTCGAGCGGTCCCCAAGAGGTGGATGTCGAGGGGTCGGGACCGTGAGCCGAGGTGGTCGTCGCAGGCTCGATAGGGGCAGCCAGTGGAATCAGCTTGAGATCACCCCAATTGGCGTTTTCCTGCTCCTCCTCCACAAAAATACTTTCACCGATCTCCTGCTCACCTTCACACTCAAAGAGGGAAGATGGACACGACATTGTTTCATCGAATGTGACCTCGCAGGTCTCCACAACTCGGTTAGTCTCTAGGTTAAGAACACGATATGCATGAGAATGAAGTGCATAACCTAGAAAGATGCCATCTGAAGATCTGGACTCAAACTTGTCCAAGTTACATGTCTTGAGCATAAAGCACTTGCAGCCAAACACCCTGAAATGGCTTACCTTGGGTGGCCGTCCAAATCGCAACTCATAAGATGTCTTCTTTATGAAAGTTAGAAGGAAAATGCGATTGGAAACATGGCAAGCAGTGTTGATCGCTTCGGCCTAATATCTCCTAGGACTCCTGTGCTCATCGAGCATCGTCCTAGCCATTTCAACCAAAGTTCGATTTTTGTGCTCAACAACACCGTTTTGTTGGGGGACATAAGGAGAGGAAAACTGATGCTCGAGGCCCAAAGAAGTACAAAAGGTTTCAAAATGAGTATTCTTGAATTTTGTGCCATTGTCACTGCGAATCGCTCTCATGGCATTCTTAGGGAACTCATTTTGCAACCTTAGAATCAAATTTTGAGCATGTGAAAAAGCCATATCCTTACCCTCCATGAAAACACCCAAGAGTAGTGACAAAAATTGCCCACGATCACTAGAATGTACCACTTCCCACCATCTGACCGAACTCGAGCTGGACCAACTGTGTCCATGTGAAGTAGCTCGCCGAGTTCCTTAGTCATGACTTGCTTCGCAGGTGGGTGAGAAGCAGCGACCATCTTCCCGTGGTGACAAGGGCGACAAACGAGATACTTCTCAAATTTTAATTTGGGCAATCCTCAGATTAAATCAAGTGAACTCAACCTAGCAAGTAGATCGAAGCTCAAGTGACCAAGTCTCCTATGCCACTTCCAAAGTTCAGAGGAGGATCCGGCCACAAGATAGCGAGAAGAGCCAAAAGAGTGAAAAAAAAATCAGCTCGAAAGACATGGCCAAAAGGGACAATCCGACAAACAAGATTTCCCAGAAAATCAAGAACTCAAGACAAGCCGATCTTAAAACACACTTAAAAGCCATCCCCAAGGAGTTGCAAAATAGAGAGCAAGTTAAAATGCAAATTTGAAACCAGTGCAACATCCTTGAGAACAAAACTCTCGTTAACTCGAATGGTTCCACGAGAGACCATATTACCTTTGCTATTGCCCCCGGAATGTGATGTACTCCTTGCAATTCATGGGGTCGAGGCTGGAGAACCACTTTGAGTTTTTGGTCATGTGGCACGAACATCTAGAATCAATGAGCCACATGTTCTCCAGGCCTCTGTCCTGCATCAATAGAAAGGCATGGGATGAGCAAATGGCACAACATTGGGGTTAGTAAACTGTGAAGGATATCAGTGACGAGTCATTTGCTCTGGAAAAGTGTTAGAAAAAACATCAAACATACCATGTCCCATTTGAGGAAAGCAACCACCACGAGGGGGAAAACATGGTCCGCTAAAGCTGTGGGACTAAAAGCCACTGCCACGAGGTTCAAAGTAATATTGATCACGACCAGAACCCCGGCAGGCACGACCACCGCGTGGTCTTGCAACCTAAGACCTAGCACCTTGAGGCATTGCACCTCTAGGCCTAGCACTGTTCTTTGAACAGGCGGTACATGTATGCCAAGGGGTGGGGCGGTACATGTTTTGGTTGTTCAACTCGTACTCTCGCTTCTCACTCTCTTCCTCCTAAAGCAGAGCTCAACAAGGTGACCGTCCCTATGGCAATTAGTCACAGTGATACCTCACCTCTCTCTTGGGTGGTGGTTGGTTCACTTCTTGTGGGTATGGCTCACTCTTGGTGGGTGTTGTGCTCTAGGAAGGGGATCCTCAGAGATGTTAGGCAGAGTGTCAAGTGGGTTCTTGAGATGGTTCAGTTTTGGAACCCACACTTGCTTTTGAGGTGGAGCTTTTTGGGGGGTTTTCAAACACACCATCTTTGGTGATAGGCTCAATGAGCTTTGGTGGGGTGATTTTGATCAACTTGGGAGTGGTAGAAGGTTTTTCACTTGGGTTCAAACCACTACACTCACCAACCTTGTCATAGAGATTTTCACCCTTCCCACCTATAGCAAAGCCTACACCTAGTCCACCAGTTCCCCTCTTGAACTGGTTGATCATCATGCCTAACTATGGCTCACTACAAGACACCCAACTCAAGATGGTCCAAAGGTATGTGTTTTTCTCCTCGGATCTCATTGTCGTGCCTGCAGGACTCAAGCTCCAGCTCCAAACTCTCACAAAGCAAACACTTAGCAACAGCTATGCTATCTAAACTAGCCTTCTCAAGAGTAGAGATCTTGGCATTCTTCTCTGCCAGCTCAGATTGCAAGCCCGAGCAGGACTTGCATTTACCCAACAAGACAGACCTAGCCTTAAGCTCATCATGCTCGTCTAACAAAGTGCCATACTTGTTTTGCAAAGAAACAAGATTAGACATGTGAATAGCAAAAGTATCGCACTTTGTTTCCTCAGACACAGTCACAAAGGACCTAGAAACTCCAGATCCTTAAGCGCTTGCTCTAGCTTGTTCTTATACTCTTTCCTCTCATGAGCAGCACGCTTAAGCAGCTTATCCTGACTAATCAAAGCTTTGCTCAAAGCATCCACCTCAGTGGTGAGCTTGTCGACAGAAGATAGTACCTCAGGGGTGTCATCATCGGGGGCGTCGTCCTTGCCGGTCTCCTCTTCTCCAAGAACCATGGTGCAGTAGCCTCCATTGGTAGAGTCAGCGAAGAAGCAGAGCCCATTCAGCTTATCCGCGACCTTCCTCTCGGACTCATCGTCACTTGAGGAGAAGGAAGCTCTCTCATCGCTGGATTCATTATCGAGGTCACTGAGGGAGGCAAGGAAGGCGCGCTGTTGGGCCTTGGCCTTCTTGAGATACCTCTTCTTGAGCGCCTCCTTATCAAATCCTCCCTTGAACTTGTGCTTGTCGGAGGTGTACTCGCACTTGTCCTTGCGCTTGCCGATGTCATACTTGTTGGAGGGGTGCTTGTTCTTCTTGGGGCAGTTGGAGACGAAGTGGTCGGGATCTCCATAGCCAAAGCATCCTTAGTTCTAACCACCACGCCATCGATTCAAGCGGTTGTTGTGAAACCGTGAGAACCGGCTGAGGATCAGAGCCAACTCGTCATCCTCAAGTGCCTCCACCTGCTCCTCTATGACAGACACTAAAGAAGATAGCGCAAAGAAAGCCTATGAAGGGTTAGCCAATGAACTTGAACTACCATTACCTAAGACCAACGCCATGGTCGGCGCAGAGGGATTCTCGGGTTTGGCCTGAGTATGGTAGTCGATCTCGGTGGACTTAAGCTTGCTGAAAAGCTCTTCCATGGTAAGAGTCTCGTAGTTGGCTGACTCAGTGATTGCAGCAACTTTCACCTCCCAAACCTTCTGATCTAGGGCATGTAGTAACTTGATTTCCCTCTCATGATCATCATAAGGTAACTGTGGCCTGTTTGCCTGTATTTTGTTGACAATCGACTGAAAGTGAGAAAACAATGCATCAATAGACTCTCCATTCATCTGAGCAAAGTTCTCATACTCACGTCTATACGTATCGAAGAGTCTGGTCTTGACCTGAGCGGTCCTCTCGTGATAGCTAAGAAGCTTCACCCAGATGTCTC